>NC_134689.1:248874594-249174594 GCF_050947455.1 Rhinoderma darwinii | reverse complement strand
AGGTTGATAAATGCAGTTCTAGAGAGATCAGCCTTTTAGAGTCTGCCTCCCATTTTCTCCTCACATTTTCCACAGTAGGCAAACTTAGGAAGGTTACATCTCCAGATAGGCCCTGGAGGATACGGTCAGCGTCTTCTCTGGTGTAGGTAAAAACTTGAGGTGTAATCACACCTAAATCCACGTAATCTTCAATAGACATTATATCACAGTGGGTGCACGTGTCCCAATTCAACAAACATAGTCCAAAAGCAAATGGACACAGCACTCCAACATACCATAGATTAGGCTATGTGCTCGTTTCCAGGGGATGAATCAATTCCCAAATTTCAATACAAAATGACCATAGAGCAAAGTAACGAAACCAGGACTTCAAGGTAGAAGAAACAGGTAGATTAATGATTAAAGCATGGAGAGAACAATGTATTCACTAATTGGTGATTTTACTTCCTATTTAAACCTGACACTGTGTGCAGTGTGTTGTAGCTTGAGAAAGGCAGTTGTATCTGCCGAAACTTCGCTCACTTGAGGTGAATAAATCCACCCTGATTCATCTACTCTGAAGTCCTGGTGCCGTTACTTTGCTCTATAGTCATTTTTATATATATATATATATATATATGAGACAGCATATCTGTAGCGCTCTAACCCTATAGCTATGGATAGGTTTAGATACAGTGGCTCAGCAGACAGTATCACACATAATTGGATTAGATACAGGGCTCAGCTCGCTGACATTTTTGTGTTTGTGTTTTTTTTACAGGTTTGGTCGTTGGACTACGTCGGATTCGAGGACTACTTTGATGACGACTTTTTTTATTCTCAATAAAATAGTTCATGAGGGTTGTGTGTGAGCTTTTTATTTCAATAAAATATTTTTTTATACTTTATTACTACTGCCTTATTAATAGCTGCTGGCTGATTGACAGCGTCCATTACTAAGGTGGGGTTTAGTGTTAGGCGGGGCAGAGGCTAACACAAACCCCCATTATTACCCCAGTACTCACTGCCACCAGGGGTTCCGGGAAGAGCCGAGTGTGATCCAGTACCTGACCATCTGTAGTGATGGTCGGGCACTGGGGCAGCTGCAGGCTGGTATACTTAGGCTGGGAAAGGCTAAAAACAGTGGTCCTTCCCACCCTGGTAATGTTAGCCTGCTGCTACTGTATTGTATCTGGCTGGCTGGTGATGAAAAATGGGGGGGGAGCATGTAGTTTTTTCCAGTTAATTATTTAAAAAATAAATAGATAAAAAAAATAACGTGGTGTCCCCCCCAATTTTCATAACCAGCCAGATACAACACAGCAGCAGAAGTTATCCTCAAATCCGACGTAGTCCAACGACCGAACCTGTAAAAAAAACACAAACACAAAAAAAACAACCCATTAGTAACACATGGTCCATGTGTGATACTGTCTGTTAGAACATGTATCTAAGCCTACCACAAGATAGGCTTAGATACAGGGCCCCAGCAGACAGTAATGTTATACTGTATAAGATTATGGTCTGCTGGGCCCTGTATCTTAGCCTACTATGTGGTAAGCTTAGATACAGGGCCCATCAGACATGGGCCATGTATCTAAGAATACCATGTGGTAGGCTTAGATACAGGGTCCATGTGTGACACGGTCTGTTAGACCCTGTATCTAAGCTTACCACAAGGCAGGCTTTGATACAGGTCCACAGCAGACAGTAATCTTGTATAGTATAAGATTACTGTCTGCTGGGCCCTGTATCTAAGCCTAACGAGGAAGTCTTAGATACAGGGTTCATTTGTGATACTGTCTTTTACACCCTTTATCTAAGCCTAACACAAGGCAGGCTTAGATACAGGATGGCAGCAGGCAGTACTGTTAGGGTATGTGCACACGATAACGTCAATTACGGCTGAAATTACGGAGCTGTTTTCAGGAGAAAACAGCTCCTGCATTTCAGACGTAATTGCTCGTACTCGCGTTTTGTGAGGCGTCAATTACGGACGTAATTTGGAGCTGTTCTTCATTGGATTCCAATTATGTCCCAAGAAGTGTCCTGCACTTCTTTGACGGGGCTGTTATTTTACGCGCCGTCTTTTGACAGCGACGCGTAAAACTACAGGTCGTCGGCACAGTACATCGACAAACCCATTGAAATGAATGGGCAGATGTTTGCCGACGTATTGGAGCCGGGTTTTCAGACTTATTTCGAGGCGTAAAACGCCTCCAATACGTCTGAAAATAGGTCGTGTGAACCCAGCCTTACACTTACCCTCGACTTCGCCTCTGGATGCAGCGGATGTCCCGACACCATCTAGCGCCGTGACGTCATCCACGGCGCATAACGTCGTGACGTCATGACACGAGTAGACATCAGGACTTTAGCTGCGCTTGGGAAGGAAGATGGGTAAGTATGTGTCGTTACTATAGTAACAGGGACCCATGTATTTTATTACATAGGCCCCAGTTACTATAGTAACTTTTAGAAATGTGGTGTGGGCAATTGTGACACGAATGTGGCTGTCGCCGGGCACCAGGGCTTGGATCCCAAAGGCCCGATGCTAGCGACACCCCTGGTAAGCAATGTCGCTCTGCTCCGCTGCGGATAAAAGTAGCTCGCTGCCTGGGCCCTCCGGAGGATCCTCAGATCCTCCAGTGGGCCAGTCCAATGCTGCAGACAGTTCATCTGGTTGCCTCATTGTGTGGCTATTTTTGTATATCATTGACTTCAATGGGGAAAACTGTTTGATCCCCATTAAGTTTTATCATCATCCAGACCAGCTAGTTTGATGGTTTATGTCTGCAAAGCTTTTTCACCTCATGTGTCTAGTCTATTTGATTAGTAGCTGAACGAGCTTAATTTGGCCTAGATCTGAGCATCTACTCCCCTATAAATTTAGTTGTAGCATAAGGGGAAGACACTCGTGCAGAGGGGCACGACGGCAGAAGTCATCTCTGTGTAAGTGTCATATTGTCAAAGTGTCGCTGCAGTTATACATGGCAGTTAGTCAGGGAAAGTCACAGGTAATCTGTGTGGACTAAACATACAAACTTGCTTACATTATAATTATTGCTTTGAACATTATCTATTTTTCGTTACAAAATTCACTCACTCATTATTGTAGCTGTTGTTTGTTTACAATCCTACCACCCATTTATGCCTTTGCTTAACTCTATCCACATCAGTCCCTCTCTCCTTCCGTCGCCTATGTGCAGCGCCCATGCACTATTCACTTTCCTCAATCACCTTAAACCATCTCCCACTGCTCAACACAAAAGTCATTCTTATAAATCACTGGACCATTTGCAGACTCTTTCCATTCTCCAGCTACTAGCTGCAGGTGACATCTCTCCCAACCCTGACCCTCCCTTTTCTTCGGCTAAGCTCAACCCCTTACCAGCCACACATGGAAACCCAGCAAATCTTCTTACCATTCCTTGTATGTCTTCTCCTGTCTCTTTTAACTGTGCTCTCTGGAATTCTCGGTCCGTGTGCAACAAACTCACCTTTATTCATGACATTTTCCTTACTAACTCACGCAACCTCGTGGCTATTAGGGTATGTTCACACGGCTTCGCAAAATACGTCTGAAAATACGGAGCTGTTTTCAGGCGAAAACAGCTCCTGATTTTCAGAAGTTTTTGTAGCAACTCACGTTTTTTGTAGCAACTCACGTTTTTTTGTAGCAACTCACGTTTTGCGGCGTATTTTACGGACGTTATTGGAGCTGTTTTTCAATGGATTCAATGAAAAATGGCTCCAAAAACGTCCCAAGAAGTGACATGCACTTCTTTTTCGCGGGCGCCTATTTACGCGCCGTATTTTGACAGCGATGCGTAAAATTACGCCTCTTGGGAACAGAACACCGTAAAACCCATTGCAAGCAATGGGCAGATTTTTGTAGGCGTATTAGGGGTGTTTTTTCAGGCGTAATTCGAGGCGTAAAATAACCGAATTACATCTGAAAATAGTGAGTGTGAACATACCCTTACAGAAACATGGCTACACCTGTCTGACACTGCATCCCCTGCTGCTCTATCTTATGGTGGTCTCCACTTCTCTCATGCCTCCAGACCGGAGAACAGGCAGGGTGGAGGAGTATGCATACTTCTACCCTAAGGCCTCATGCACACGACCGTAAAAACTCCCGTTATTACGGGTCGTGATTACGACCCCTAATAACGGGCTCATAGACTTCTATTGGCGACGGGTGCCTTCCCGTTTTCTCACGGGAAGGTGCCCGTGCCGTTGAAAAAGATAGAACATGTCCTACTTCAGGCCGTAATAACGGCACGGACAGTCCATAGAAGTCTATGGAGCTCTCGTAATGACGGGTGGCTACATGTGTGCACCCGTCATTACGGCAGCGTTGCTAAGCGACGTCAGTAAATAGTCACTGTCCAGGGAGCTGAAAGAGTTAACTGATCGGCAGTAACTCTTTCAGCACCCTGGACAGTGACTACCGATCAGTATAAACCTGTAAAAAATAAAAATAAAAGACGTTTATACTTACCGACAACTTCCTGCTTCCTCCAGTCCGGTCTCCCGCCCGTTGCCTTGGTGACGCGTCTCTCTCGACATCCGGCCCGACGTCCTGGATGACGTTTCAGGCCATGTGACCGCTGCAGCCAATCACAGGTCAATCACAGGCTGCAGCGGTCACATGGACTGCCGCGTCATCCAGGGATGTCGGGCTGGCTGTGAAGAGAGGGACGCGTCACCAAGACAACGGCGCGTAAGTATGAATTTCTTTAACTTTTATTACAGAAAAGGCTGTCCCTTCTCTCTATCCTGCACTGATAGAGAGAAGGGGCTGCTGATTAGTGCAGTGCCGCCAAAAACGTGCTCGTAAATACGGGTGGAATACGTGTGACACCGGACCCATATTTACGAGCACGGGTTCGTAAATACTGGTGCAAAACGGGTGGAATACGTGTGACACCGGACCCGTATTTACGCCAGTATTTACGGGTGGGAAAAAATACGGTCGTGTGCATGAGGCCTCACACTGCATGTTCAAGGTCATTCCCCCTGTCCCCTCACTCACATTTCCACACATTTCACATTCAAGTCCACACCCTCAAACTCTTTCGCCCATTCTCCCTCCGAGTGGCAATAGTCTACCACCCCCCGGGCTCGCCACGTTAATTCCTGGATCATTTTGCTGCCTGGCTTTTACAATTCCTATCATCTGAAACACCAATTGTCATCATAGGTGACTTTAACAACCCCATTGATAACCCAATCTCCTGATCTGCCCCCCAGTTTCTATCTTTAACCTCCTCTCTAGGTCTGTCACAACTTACTAACTCTCCTACACATGAAGACGGGCATTCACTTGACCTGGTCTTCTTCCGTTTCTGCTCACTTTCTGACTTTAATAATTCTCCTCTCCCGCACTCTGATCACAACCTTCTCTCCTGTACTATCAAAAAATCTCAGCCTCCTCAGGACATGACTACCCATCAGACATACAGAAATATACATGCCATTAATACTCAGCAACTCATAGACAGTCTACAGTCCTCATTGTCCCCTATCTGTTCCCTCTCCTGTCCCAATCTGGCTACCAAACATTACAATAACACTCTCAAAAATGCTTTGGATGAAGCAGCCCCCCCCCTACACTCCGAACGACCCGGCAAAGACGTGCACAACCCTGGCACGCTCCTCAATCCCGCTTTCTTCAGTGGTGCTCGAGATGTGCCCAACGTCTGTGCAGAAAATCGCACTGGTCAGCAGACTTCCTCCATTACAAATTTATGCTGAGAACTTACAACTCTGGCCTTCACCGCGCCAAACAAGTCTATTTCACGTCTCTCATCTCCACACTATCTAATAATCCAAAACGCCTCTTTGACACATTTAATTCCCTCCTTAGTCCTAAAGTGCAGACGCCAATCACAGATCTCATTGCTGAAGACCTGGCCACTTATTTTAACCCGTTAGTGACCGCCAATAAGCCTTTTCACGGCAGCCACTAATGGGCTTTATTCCGATGTCGATGGTTCCTATGGCAGCCGGGGGGCCTAATAAAGCCCCCCCGGTCTGCCACTAGTTATGCCTGCTAGGCCATGCCAGACGCATGGCTTAGCAGATGCCCGTCCGTTTTACAAGGACAGGCACTAATACACTGCAATACAAAAGTATTACAAAATGCTTTATTATTAAAAAAACAAAACAAAAGTAAAAAAGTTACACTTATATGATATCGCAGAGTCCGAAACGACCCCAACTATAAAGTTATTACATTATTTAACCCACACGGTGAATGCTGTAAAAAATAAAATAAAAAACAATGCAAAAATTGCTGTTTTCTGTGAATCCTGCCTTAAAGAAAATGTGATAAAAAATGATCTACTCCAATGGTACCAATAAAAACTACAAGTCGTCCCGCACAAAAAAAGCCCTCATACAACTGCATCGGTGGAAAAAGAAGAAAGTTATGGCTCTTGAAATATGTAGACACGAAAACAAATAATTTTGAAAAAAAAAAGGGGTTTTACTGTGTAAAAGTAGTAAAACATACAAAATCTATATACATTTGGTATCGTTACAATTGTAACAACCCGCTGAATACATTTATTGTGTTATTTATACCGGTGTGAATTTAGGATGGGAAAAAGTGTGGCAAAATTGATGTTTTTTTTCTATTCCCCGCCATATAAAAGTTGCTAAAAGTTAATAAATAAATTCTATGTACCCCAAAATGGTGCTATTAAAAAATACAACGTGTCCCGCAAAAAACAAGACCTTTTACAGCTATGTCGACGCAAAAATACAAATGTTATAGCTCTTTGAATGAGACAATGGAAAAACGTAAAAAATAGCTTGGTCATTAATGCCTAAAATAGGCTGATCACTTAGGGGTTAAAGTTAAAATTGACAACATCAGGCATGATATTATCTCCCTGTCCCCTAGTAGCATCGATCCCCTTCCCTCCCGCACTCCCTCTTTTTCACTTTCAGCATTGAAGTCTCCAGGCTCCTTTCTTCTTCTCGTTCTACTACCTGTCCTAGTGAACCTATCCCCTCAAACCTCATCCAGTCCCTCTACCCGGATGTCACTAGTCACCTGACTAAAAAATATAACCTTTCTCTTTCTTCTGGAATGATTCCCTCCTTTTTTAAACATGCCATTATAAACCCATTACTGAAAAAAAACAACTCTTGACCCATCCAGCGCTGCTAACTACCAACCAGTCTCTAATCTGCCCTTCATCTCCGAACACCTCGAACGCTTGGTCTACTCTCGCCTTATTCGCTATCTCTCTGCCAACTCCATTCTAGACCCCTTACAATCTGGTTTCCGCACTCTACACTCCACAGAAACTGCCCTTACTAAAGTCTCAAATGATCTCTTGGCGGCTAAATCTAACAGCAAATACTCGCTACTGATTCTCCTGGATCTCTCTGCAGCCTTTGGCACTGTAGACCACCAACTCCTACTTAACATGCCCCACTGTTGACCTTAAAGATACTGCTCTCTCTTGGTTTTCCTCCTATCTCTCTGACCGCTCGTTCAGTGTGTCATTTGCTGGTTCTACCACTTCTCTTCCCCTTGCTATCAGGGTTCCTCAGGGATCGGTCCTAGGGCCGCTTCTCTTTTCTCTCTACACAGTCCCTATTGGGCAAACCATCAGTAGATTTGGCTTCCAGTATCATCTTTACGCTGATGACACCCAACTATATACCTCTTCCCATGACATCACCCCTGCTCTAATACAAAACACCAGTGATTGTCTGTCAGCTGTCTCTAACATCATGTCCTCTCTCTATCTGAAACTGAATCTTTCTAAAACTGAGCTCCTTGTTTTCCCACCATCTACTAACCTACCTAAACCTGATGTCTCCATCTCTGTGTGTGGCACTATCATAACTCCTAGGCAGAATGCCTGCTGTCTCTGGGTTATTTTTGACTCAGATCTTTCCTTTACTTCACACATTCAATCACTTACACGCTCCTGTCACTTTCACCTCAAAAACATCTCCAGAATCCGCTCTTTTCTTACTGAGGAAACAGCCAAAACTCTCATTGTCCCTCTGATTCACTCTCGTCTTTATTAGGGTATGTTCACACGGCCTATTTACGGACGTAAATCGGGCGTTTTTGCCCCGAATTACGCCCGAAAATAGCGCCTCAATAGCGCTGACAAACATCTGCCCATTGAAAGCAATGGGCAGACGTTTGTCTGTTCACACGAGGCGTATATTTACGCGCCGCTGTCAAATGACGGCGCGTAAATAGACGCCCGCGTCAAAGAAGTGACCTGTCACTTCTTTGGCCGTAATTGGAGCCGTTATTCATTCACTCCAATGAATAGCAGCGCCAATTACGGCCGTAATTGACACGGCGTTCAAGCGCCTGCACATGCCGGTACGGCTGAAATTACGGGGATGTTTTCAGGCTGAAGCATCCCCGTAATTTCAGCCGTAACGGACGCCCTCGTGTGAACATACCCTTACTGTAACTCATTACTAATCGGTCTTCCATTCACTAAACTCTCCCCTCTCCAATCTATCCTCAATGCAGCAGCCAGGCTCATCTTTCTGACCAACCGCTGCAATGCCTCTACCCTCTGCAAGTCACTGCACTGGTTGCCCATACCCTTCAGAATTCAAACTTATTACTCTCACCCACAAATCTCTCCACAGTGCTGCACCACCTTACATCTCCTCCCTCATCTCTGTCTACCAACCTACCCGTGCTCTATGTTCTGCCAATGACCTCAGATTAACATCCGCCATAATCCGAACCTCCCACTCCCGTTTCCAAGATTTTTCTCGTGCTGCACCAGTTCTCTTGAATGCGCTACCCCAGACAATCAGATCAATTCCCAATATCCACCGTTTTAGACGTGCCCTGAAAACACATCTTCTTAGACAGGCCTATAACATTCCCTAATCTGACTCCTTTCCCTGGCCCACTCAGATGCATATTTTACTTTCTATACTATATAATATTGTTAATTTCAGGTCTTTTCGATATTATATTTCTCTATTAAATTAAATCAAACACTTTGGCAGTTTTAGGTAAACAATGTTCTTAGGCTATGTTCATACATAAGGTTGCGTTAGGTTTAATGTGGTTGTTTCATCATCTTCATAGTTGATGATCATGGCAGACAAAATTTTTAGTGTAAATGTAAAATTAAAAATGCTAATTTTGTGACAACTTTACACTGTCCGCTAAATGACTTTGTCCAGTTGATAAGGGTATATTTCTTCAAATCCCATCCAATCATAAACCCGTGATCATGCCAGGACATGCGGCCATAAAACGGGTGTAAAAATTTAAAAAACGCTCTTGTAAAGCCAGCCTTTTAATGCCCCAATAGCTGAATGCAAATTCAATTTTTTTTCTAATTACTAACATTTAACATAGCTTTAAAAATATGCTCTGTTCTTAGGCAAGGTTCTATTGTGTATTTTGTTTTGTGTCTTTTTCCTTCATATTTACCAGAACAAGAAAATGCAACAGTTTTTGATTGTTTTTCTAAACCATTTTACATTAAAAATATATATACATTTATAACCAAATAGCTTCTCCAAACTATTATCCATTGACCTTAAAAAAAAGTAAAACAAAGCTTAAGTGAATAAGCTCTCTGTGTTACAAAATGGGCCATTAAGCACCTGGAATTTACTACATAATCTCGAAATATTAAAATGGTAAATAAAATGAATTGATCTTAGTGACTACTTTCCCATGCCTCCCAACCGTCCCAGATCCAGCAGGACAGTCCCGGATTCCTCAGGACACAGATACAGTTATATACAATGGTGGATCAGGGAGCAGGGAGCCGTCAGCTCTCTTCTTTACCATTCACCCTGTGACGCCTGCTGTGAGCAGTACAAACCAGAGGAGACCTGCAGAGGGCTCTCCTCCATTTGTCGTGGGATGGAGCTAGGTGAGTATTTTTTTTATTTTTAGGAGGTACTATGGAGGCATGATACTGTGTGTGGGGGTACTATGGGGGCATAATGCTGTGTGTGAAGTCAATATAAGAGCATTTTTCTGTAGAGGGGTTACTATACTTTGTAGGGATTCACTCTGGGGACAATATAATTTGTAGGGGGCACTATGGGGGCAAGATACTGCAGGGGGAGCTATCGGGGCATTATACTGTGTAGGGGGAACTATGGGGGAATTATACTGTGGGGGCACTACGGGGCATTATACTGTGTGTGGGGAACCACGGGAACATTATACCATGTGGGGGCACTACATTGGTATTATACAGTGTGAGGGGCACTATGGGGACATTATACTGTGTGGGGGGCACTGTGAGGGCATTCTAGTGTGCTGGCACTACGGGGCCATTATACTGTGTGGGGGCACTACGGTAGCATAATACGGTGTGGGGGCATTACAGGGGGCATTATACTGTGTGTAGAGCACTACAGGGGCCTTGTACTGTATAGAGGGCACTACAGGGGCATTACACTGTGTGGGGACACTACGGGGGCATTATGCTGTGTGGGTGGTACTACAAGGGCATGATATTGTGTGGAGGCATTATGGGGCATTATACTATGTGGAGGGCACTGTGGGGGCATTATAATGTGTGTGTGGGCACTATGAGGCATGATACTGCGTGTGGGGGCACTATGGGGGCATGATATTGCGTGGGGGTACTAAGGAGGCATCCTTATTTGCTCTTCAACTGAAAACTTACCTGATGTCAGGGCTACAGCTTGAAAAGACAGTGACATGGTCCCTTGAAAATGTGGGTATGGGAGTCACATTTAAAAGTGCTGTTGGTGGCTTTGCTCTACCCTTATTTTAGAGATTGTCATAATGGCATTATGCTACTGATTCTTGCAAATGAGCTTTTACTTATACATATTTAGGATTAAATTCGTATTTGAACAGTAAGGCTACCTGCACACATGGCGGAAAATTCTGCCGCGAGTCTGCATGCATATTTCTCCACATATCTGCAGTGATTCTGCAACATTTAACCAGAAACAGCAGGAAAATTCAGCAACATAACGTAACATGATGCAGATTATAAAATCAACACTGCAGGTCAATTTCTGTGTGGAAAATGTACAATTTGTTAAATTCCTATCTACTTTGCTAGTACTGTGTTACGCTGTGAATTTTTTGTCGGTATATCCGCCCAGATAATGTGCATGTTATCTGCCCTGTGTGCAGGTGGTCTTAAGGCCAGGTTCCCACGGGACGGGTATGCTGCATAAAAAACACGCAGCGTATCCGACCTTCAATCGGCAGTACGTTCCGTCCGAAAAATTGCACAGTTTTTTGGTGGAATTTCCACAGCGGAATAAATTGTTCATACTTACCCCCTCACTCTTCTCTGTGTGTAGTCCGGCCTCCTGGGATGATGTTGCAGGCCATGTGATGCTGCAGCCTGTGATTGGCTGTAGCAGCCACATGGGATGCAACGTCATCCCAGGAGGCCAGACTGCAGGAATAAGCAGGGTGTTCTGGGTAAGTATGATTTTTTTTTATTTTTTTTAAGTAGTTGTGATTTTTGCGGCGTAATCGCTGCAAATACGCCGCAAAAGTCACAACACTTGGCTTTCTGTTGCAGGTTTTGCATCCCCATTGAATTCAATTGGGAAAACCCGCAATGGAAAATCAACAAAAATGCAGCATAAATTGACATGCTGCAGATTTAATTTCCGCACCACAGGTCAATATATTAACGTTTACATTGCGGGTTTTTTCCGCAGCGTGGGCATGAGATTTTCATAATCTCATCCACTTTGCTGCTACTGTAAATGCTGCGGAATTTCCACACAGAATTATGTTGCGGAAATTCTGCAGCGTTGACGCTACGTGGGAAGAAATTACTGAGCACGAATATTGTACAATCTTCAACTCACCAGATTTTTGTCAGCGTATCTTTGTGATCTGCAGATGGTTTAATTGTCTCTTACTGTCTGGCATTGGGGGGAATAACTTTGGGTTTGCATGGAGCCTTTTTGTAGCAGAACTTTAAAATTTTCACTTTCGAGCTTCAGCTACAGTCCAGAGGAATACTTTATTTTGCTTGCAACTCAGTGGACTGCTAACACGATAGTTAAAAAAAAAAAAAGTCTCTATGTAACCCCAGCCTAAGGGCCCATTCAGATGTTGCGGTTGAGGTACGGTTCAAACCACATCGAAAACTGCATGCATTTTTACTACACTTTGTTGCCTTGTTTTTTTCAATGCTGTTGCAATTCACCAAGTCGCTGTTAAAACTCATACGGTTTTTGGATGCAGTTTTTCTATGTGGTTCTGCACCTCAACCGCAACATCAAAATGAACCCAAAGTGATTGAATAGACTAGATTTCAACCAAAAATTCCTCCAAAAAGTGTCTAGCAGCCATTTGTACCTTTCACCACAGAAAAAAACATGTTAGTTTGGCCAAAAAAGCAACTTCAAGAAGTGACTCAGCTGCTTGATAAATACAGTATAGGTTAATATGTGACATTCCTTCCACTTTTTCCAATGATTTTCAAAATTCACAGATCAGCGATAATATTAAAACCACTTAAATAGAACCTGTCACCAGCATTTCATGTATTGAACTCTACTCACCCCTCACTGGCCGCTGCTGTCAAAAGTTAATTGCCGTTATCCCCTTTCCTAAACTCCTCCTCCGACCGTAAATAACGGTCTGCAAACATTTCACGCCTTTTATGGTAATAATCCATCAGTCTCGTGCATTCCTCTTATTATGGTCGCCCACCGCCAAAAACTGGCCTCTCCTGAATGCCGAAATCTCGTCCAAGATAGCACGCGTGCACCCGTCATTATGGTCCAACACCCTTCCCTGCTTCGGTCGGGCCTCAAGTCTAGTTACTGGGCATGCGCCGCTATGGTGTCTCGTAGTGCGCACGCACCAGAACAGGACATTGATGCGCAAGCGCGGGAGTGTGCTGGAGGGGAGGTGAGGAGCTGTCAATCAAAATTAAAAAGGCGGGGTTTACTCGGAAAGGCTTGAGGAATGAAGATATGACTCTTTTATGCTCAATAGCATACGGCGCGGGAACACTAAAACACTGAATACTACAGGTACAGAGCCTATTTAGAAGATAATTATAGTTTACATAAAAATGATTTTTCACCCACTACCACAAAGTATTGCTGGTTTAATAGGTGAATTACTGGTGACAGGTTCCCTTTAAAGGGGTTGTCCACTACCGTACATCTGATGACCTATCCACTGGATAGGTCATCAGTGTATGATTGGTGTGGGTCCGACACCTGGACCCTGCACCTATCAGCTGCCGCCGAGCATCGAAAGTCCATGCCGGAAGCAGATGGCTCCAGTCACGGAATAGCGGCCAAGCTGCAGTACTGCAGCTCGGCTCCTATTCAAGTGGAGCAGAGCTGCATTTCTGCAGCATGGCCGCAATGCAGTGTATGGCGCCAACTGCTTCCGGCTCCTTACACTGCATACTGTGCAATAACAACCAGAGCCCACAGGCAGCCGGAGCAGCTGATTGGTGCAGGGCCCGGGTGTCGGACCCGCACCAATGATATACTGATGACCTATCCGGTGGATAGTTCATCAGTTATCCGGTAGTGGACAACCCCTTTAACTGGTGAAGTGAATACGATTTTTTTTATCTTGCTACAATGGTACCTGACAAGGGGTGGGATATATTAGGCAGCAAGTGAAAATCAGTTAGTGAAGTTGATGTGTTGGAAGCAGGAAAAATGGGTGTGGATCTGAGTCACTTTTGACAAGGGAAAAATTGTGATGTTTAGATGACTGGGTCAGAGTATCACCTAACCAGCAGGATTTGTGGGGTTCCCGCTATGTAATGGTTGGTGCCTACAAAAAATAGTCCAAGGAAGGTTGACAGGTTCATGGGCACACAAGGCTCAATGATGCGCATGGGCTAGCCTGTCTGGTCCGATCCCGCAGATGAGCTACTGTAGCACAAATTGCTTAACAAGTTAATGCTGGCTATGATAGAAAGGTGTCAGAAAACACAGTGCATCACAGCCTGATATGTTTGGTCAGAGTGTCCATGTTGACTCCTGCCCATTGGCGAAGGCACCTACAATGGTCACTTGAGCATCAGAACTGGACCATAGAGCAATGAAAGAGGGTGTCCTGGTCTGATGACTCACGCTTTCTTTTACATCATGTGTACTGCCAGGTGCATGTATGTAAATTACCTCAGGAAAAGATGGCACAAGGAGGCACTATGGGAAGAAAGCAAGCCGGTAGAGGTTTGATGCTCTTGGCAATGTTCTGCTGGGAAACCTTGGGTCCTGGCATTTATGTGGTTGATACATTGAAATTTACCACCTGTCTAAACATTGTTGTAAACCAAGTACACCCCTTCATGGCAATGGTATTCCCTAATGGCAGTGGCCTCTTTCAGTAGGATAATTCGCCCTGCCACATGCAAAAAAAATTCAGGAATGGTCTGAGGAACATAACAAAGAGTTTAAAGTGCCTCCTAATTCTCTAGATCTCAATCTGGTCAAGCATCTGTTGGATGTGCTGGAAAAACAAGTTAGATCTATGGAGGCCCCAAGGTCTTCGTGTCAGATGCCACAGGACACGTTCAGAGGTCTTGTGGAGTTTATGTCTCGATGGCTCAGAGTTGTTTTGGCAGCACAAGGGGGACCTACAGAATATTAGACAGGTGTTTTTAATGTTACGCCTGATCCGTGTAAATAGCATGGACCAGAGCACTCATTTGTAAATAGCACCTCTGCTGGGTAACAGCAAGCACAGCAGATCAGGTTAACTAACATATTTAGATATACTGTACCTTGTACAAATTCTATATTCTCTTTAGAAGGACTGATCAGTCCTGCCATACAGCAAGAAAAGTTAGGTAGGCTCTGCATACACAGCGTTTGTTGCTTCCGTTGGAGGTATATGCTAAAGACGAAGGAGGCCTGTGACGATTGCCTTACAGTAGCATCCGCCAACTAAATTGTAAAAAAACGCATACTGCGCGGTATACTTTTTTGTGGTGATCCTCTGTATAGGAAAGAGCAGTCTGCTATGCTTTCCTATACAGTTCAAACAATGGTATGCTCTCTTCTGGTCCTTGTCAGGTAAATGGGGGGACCTATGAATACGTTAACACATCCACCGGGAGCGTTTCCCGGCGTATATGTTAAACGTAATGCACAAACGCTAAATGCTCTTAGCCTTATTCCAAATGAGAGTAGCAAAGAACATCTCGTCATGAAGAAGAGAAAACAATCTGATAAGGAACAGCTAAGACTTCTTTTGTCCGGGAATAACAAGTTCAGCTGAAACTTTGTTTTGTTTTCTCTTTAGTATAAGAACATTCAACGTACAAAATGTTAAAACCACAGAAAAAGTTCACATTGTACATATTACAGGCTTGTTCTTCACTTCAGAATTCAGAAAACGTCATAGATGACAAATCTCACTGGTTTATTTTCTGGAAGAGGGTACATGCTCATATTATCAGACATTTACATATAATGGGACTGCTGCTTCTATCCTCAGTGGTTACATTGGTCCTATTGTGCTGTCCCTTTTCAACTTCTCTGCAGGACGGGGGCTCCCTATAATCTACTATGACCTGTCATTACAATGATTATGTTCTTTATACCGAAGTCAAATCACCTACCAGTCCTGAAGAACACAGCAGTATATTCTGCGAGGAACACTTGAATGCTGGCTGCTTATTTCTTCTCCCTAATTAGCAATGATGAATTTAATTACTGAGCCCAGATTTGCGGCGAAGACTCTTATTTTGAGCCACAGAATGGTCATTAAGTTAAATATATCATTTTGTTTCATGTGCAGAAACATTGACCATATTTAAGAAACATGTAATTCTTGCTGCAGTAAATGGGAGCAAAAGTGATAAGACAAGAGAACAAATTATTTACTTTGATAAAAATCCTGAAAGACATTACAAAATCACAGAGAACCCACAAAGGCAAGGGATATTTTGGAACACAGAAGGGACATTTCATCATTATCATATATGAAAAATTTAAGACCTTGTAAACAATGAATAAAAAAGGTATCTTCATATCCAAGGCAAAAACTTAGCAGCCGAAAGGGCTAAAATGTTGTTCATGCGCTATAATGCAAAAATGTCAGACTTCTGCACCTGGCCAACAATCCCTCCATATTCACTTTTCTCCACGGCTATGACCCACTCCTCAAGTTGCTGTTCCAGTATTGCCTTTGAGATGGTTGGTTCTTTCTTCTCTTTCTAATCTCTCTCTTATGTATGTAATGGTTTTTTTTTAGATCAGGATTGTAGTATTTAGCTGTGTAGGAAGAAAGTATTTATGTTCTTTATGTCCTGTTGATTTTGCTTCTTTTTTTTTAAATAATATTATTTTTTTGCGACATGTGGTTGCCTTTCTTCAATGACCCACATGCAGGCCTCCAGGGTCAAACTAGCCCACCAGAGGATTTTTCAATGGACCCAGAGTCTACCATGATAACGTGACCCACCAGTAGCAGAGGGATTATCACTTTTTGTGGAGCTGTTTAAAAAATAACTTACAGCAGGAGCGTGGATAGATGTATCACAAGGACATTGTAGCGTCTATGGCCGCGGGCCGTTGGGTTCACTCACCTCCCGACACCCGCAGCCATGGATCTGTGAGCGCTGGTCCCCATCTCCTTCCTAGGTGACGCCAGAGCTCACTTCCGCTCCGGTCCGCTGTGTCCCGTAGGGTGCGCGCGCACGCTCGTGCCTGCTCTTAAAGGGCCAGCGCGCGCACATGAAAATAATCATCATCATCAACCCACATGATTTCCTGGTCTATAAGAAGGCTCCTGCCCTTCTGATCCTTGCCTGAGCGTTGTTAGTTTATTCCAAGTCTGTCTTGCAAATGGTCCCTTAGTGTTTCCGGTTCCAGTTGTTATCAGTGCCCTGTTACCTGTTCCTGTATCCCGTGCTGTGTTCTTGTTCCTGTGCCTACTAGTATTGGAGTCGTGCCCTACTGCACCTGCTGTCGTTTGCCATCTCCAGTGTCTTCTGACATGTCCAGTGTCTTCTGCCACGTCCTGTGTCTTCTGCCACGTCCAGTGTCTTCTGACACATCTTGTACTGTCCGCCACGCCTGGCGCAACCTGCTGCGCCGACCTCCATCCGTGCTGAAGCCACAGCCACTGTCTGGACTAGTTCAGGTACCCGAGTGTTACGAACTGCTATAGACTTTTGTATAGACTGAGACCTGGTCAGCTGCCTCTACGATACGGCGGAATCGGCCTAGTGGGTCCACACACCCTGTGACAGACATACAGTGAGGTTAGGGTCCAGGTTCCAGTGCTGGCTAGGGGGGTCGCTCTTTTTAGAGTGGTTACTGCATTCATATACTGTGAGGGTCAGAATCCACTCTGTCTATTAAGCCAGTGAGGCTTGAAATATCTCACAGACTAGGGCTATGTTTTTTTTTTATCCCTCTGGTAACTTGCGGACAGAGCTGCTTTGTGGAGGTGGAACCTTACCTGGCTCGGATCACAAATCAAGCAGCTTTTTAGAAGTGTACTAAGTGTAGTCACGAGTAAAATCTACATTTTTATACAATTAGCGTTTCCTAGGATTTATGGATTGCTTGAATTGGCAAGGCTTGGAGGTAGTGGCACAATGCTAGAGCACTAGATTAATTTCTGTATTTGCTTTCATAGTATACAATAAAACTAAAAGGAGATATGTACTTGTTCTTTACAGCTGGACAGTGATCCCAGACTCACCGGACTACGAAGACATATATTATCAGATGTCACTAGAGTTAGTGGCGTAGCTTTTAGTCTACTGTTTCCTACAAGAGGCAATGGTAGAAAACAGTAGTTTATGTGTATGTCAATCATCCATTGTCATGGCAAGTGCACGTCCACACTAATGTTTTTTTTTCAGTATGTTTTGTAAAAACAAATGAATATGATGGATTCCAGGCCAAAAGTATTCAATTATATGGGACAAGCTTCTGCCAAAGGGCATTCGTTTTCTGTAATAAAAAGATACTGCGAAATAAACAAAAACAAAAGCAAGTGTAGAAGTGAATTGTGTTGGGGTTTTTGCACTAAAACTGTCTAAACAAACAGCATTTTAACTTTTGGTGTTAATGGTGTTTTTAGGGTCAGTGGCTTTTTTTTTTTTTTTTACAAAATGCGACATGCTGACACTATGGTGTTTTTTTAGGCACTTTTCTTTAAAGGGCTTTTTAATGTAACTTCATAAAAATCGGAAAAACACTTAAAGGGGTTGGCAGAATTTTTTTTTTTCATTTTTCCTATCTATCTATCTGTCTCTGTCTGTCTGTCTGTCTATCTATCTTACAGTCCCAATAAAAAAGTATTCAACCCCCTTGATATTTTTTTTAGGATTTATTGTATTACATTATATTTCTTAGACCATGTTTTAACAGAATGTAGAAAATAAAGCTTGCAACAGACAAAGCTGGTAAACAAATGGTTAAGTTGGAAGAGCACATGCATTAGTTTCTGTTTACTCATATTTGTCAAACTGTTACATAATGCATTGTAAAAAAAAACCATAAGAAACATACAAATCACCTTGAAACACTATAATGACTTGTGGGGTATTTTGGCTACATGCTACATGTTTTTTCCCAAACTAAACCTGTTTGTGTTTTATAGAGGTCAGTACACGTTCACTGATAAGGAGAGATAAGGAGTAAACTTGGTCAGGACTCTCTATCTGCCTGTGTTTTTTTGTCAAGGAAAGAAATGTAATAAAGAATTTGAAGGGAACCTGTCACCAGCATTTCACCATTTAAACCAGCAATACTTGGTGGTAGTGGGTGAAAAATCATTTCTATATAACCTATAATTGTCTTTTTAGTCGGCTCTGTAGCTTTAGTATTCAGTTTTTTAGTGTTCCCACATCGTATGCTAATGAGTATAAAAGAGTCATATCTTCACTTGAAAAAAGTAAAATCTTCGATTAAAAAGAGTAAAATCTTCATTCCTCAAGTCTTTCCGCGTTTACTCCGCCTCCTTACTTCTGATTGACAGCTCCTCGCCTTCCCCCCAGCACACTAAATCCCGCGTTTGTGCATTGATGTCCTCTTCTGGGGTGTGCGCACAAAGGGACACCGGATTATTACGATAAAAGTTGCAGAATGTTTGCAGACCGTTATTTACAGTCGGAGGAGGAGTTTAGGAGAGGGGATAACGGCAATGAACTTTTGATAACAGCGGCCAGTGAGGGATATATAAAGTTCAATAGGTTAAATGCTGGAGACAGGTTCCCTTTAAGGAGGCTCTGTCACCACATTATAAGTGCCCTATCTCCTACATAATGTGATCGGTGCTGTAATGTAGATAACAACAGTGTTTTTTATTTAGAAAAACTATCAATTTTGACCAAGTTATGACCTATTTTAGATTTATGCTAATGACTTTCTTAATAGACAACTGGGCGTGTTTTTACTTTTTGACCAAGTGGGCGTTATGGAGAGAAGTGTACAACGCTGACCAATCAGTGTCATACACTTCTCACCATTCATGTACTCAGACATCGTGATCTTGCGAGATCATGATGTGCTGTCACTTACTCACACATTAACTTTACTGAAGTGTCTTGAGAGTGAATAGACATCGCTTCCAGCCAGGACGCGATGTCTATTCACAATCCCGACACTTCGGTAAGGTTTGTGTGTGACTTACACAGCACAGCATGATCTTGCGAGATCACGCTGTAAATGACAGCACAGCGTGATCTCGATGTGCTGTTCTACAAGTCCCACACAAACGTTACAAACCTCCCCGATGGCACCATAACCATAAGATTATATCCTCCCAACAGGTAGGGAGAGGAAGCTTAAAAGGGCCTTCCAGACCTGAAAATTCTGCAACAGATAGCCTTTTCTCTCTCTCTGAGATTCGTTTAGCCACTATTTACATATCTACAGTGAAAAAGAGTAATAAAATATTTCCTCCATATTTCTAGGTATACATATATATATATATATACTTTTGTTTATTATTATGTTTTTTACAGGCGTGAATAAAGGCGGTGCCGTCATGGAGGTTTGTGAAAAAGGAATTACTGGTAAGTCCAATTCAGTTTTTAATTCTCACCCTCCACGACGGCACCATAACGTCCAAAAAACTGGAGGCACACGGAAGGCATCCGTCCGTGTGTGACGGAGTCGTTGCCTAGCAATGGCTGGGCGGGCAGAAATACATTACAAAAATATTACACTAATCGGCAGGCACTTGTGATATGGGCCGATACGACCCAGGCAGTAGAGGATCCTTTCCAGGTTTTAGCAAAAGTTTAACATACGACATGTCCACCGATGGTGGTAGTCCCTCACTTCCCAGAGTGTTATTGAAAAGAGAAACTAGAGTCTCAGTCCATGTTCCCTCATGGCTTTAAAAAATTCTGAAGTCATGTCATCTGGGCCAGGCACCTTAGCGTTTTTCATGTTCCTAATAGTCCAATCTACTTCCTCCCTAGTAACCTGTGCATTTAGTATTTGTAGCTGATCTTCTGATTTTCTGAGATGGTAGGTAGAGTGGTTTTGTCCAATAGTGTGTTATTCAACTGTGGTGAAGAGTCATCCGAATATAGTCCCTCATAAAATCGAGACAGAATGGCATTAATACGTGAAGGATCACTAGTGTCATTTCCGGTAGAATCTTGCATTCTTGGGATGTGTTGTGTTGAACGTTTTCCCCGAGCCAACAGCCAACAACTTTCCCGCCTTATTACCATATCTATGTATCGTAGTGTAATGTCCATGGCTGCGGACCGTCAGTTCCAACCTCCCCCTGACAACCACAGCCACAAGTCGGCAAGCGCTGGCCCCAGCCTCCTCCTCAGGAGACGCCAGCACTCGCGTCCACTCACCTCAGCCGGTTCCCGTAGGGTGCACGCGCACGCTTGGGCCCGCTCTTAAAGGGGCAGCACGCACCGGACATTCTGATGAACCTTGACCCATGAGTACTCTGGACTATAAGAGGGGTCCAGGCCCCTGCTTCTATGAGCGTTGTTGTTGTTCCCTATAGTTTGTCTATGTGATGGCCTCCTAGTGTGTTCCTGTTCCTGTTCCTGTTCCAGTTCCTGTTCCTTGCATTTCCATACCATCCTGGTCGAGCACTGTGCTGTGCCAAAGTCGTGTCGTGCTGTATCCACGTCTGACCTGCTCCACCTCACCTGACGTCTACCTGCTGCCTAGTCCAAGCCGAGCCTGCCTTGCTACTGTCCGAGCTGTCACAGGTACCCTATACGAACTATAGACATTGTCCTGCGCCCTGTTGGCCAGCTGCCTTATCGCCAAGGCGGTACGGCCCAGTGGGTCCACAGACCCTTCGTGACAGTACGCTGAGGCCATGGACCCCGGTGGTCGATTCAAGACTATGACGACGTCACAGGAAATGCGAGCGGATATGCTGGACCTCCGGTCTCGACAGGACCAGCTCCTCCAGGCGTTGAACATTCTTGCACGTTGGCAGGAGGCACAAGCTGCCGTTCCTTCTACTACACCTCCCGGCAATGTTGATCCTCAGACTACACCTCTTGGCAGTATTGACCCACGTGTTTCTTTGTCACTTCCTGACCGCTATGATGGAGAAGCAAGTACCTGTCGTGGTTTTCTTAATCAATGCCAGATCCACTTCTGCCTGTATGCTAGGACATTTTCGTCTGATGGCGCCAGGGTCGCTTTTATCATCTCTCTCCTCACTGGCAAGGCTCTTGCATGGGCGAACCCTATCTGGACTTTTCGCATTGGGGTTTAAGGAGCCTGGATGGGTCTCATCTGCAGCGGCCTCTTTGATTAACCTGCGCCAAGGAGACACCTCCGTGAATGAGTACACCATCCTCTTCCGCACCCTGGCGGGAAAGCTCTTCTGGAACAATGAGGCTCTGGTGGCTGCATTCTGGCATGGACTATCTTCCAGAATTAAGGACGAACTTGCCGCCCGGGATCTGCCATCTACCCTGGATGACCTCATCCTTCTGTCTGCCCAGATTGATATACGGATCCGTGAATGCCTCCAAGAGGTTCAACGGGAGGGAGCCCTTCCTACTCTGGCCCCTACTTTGCAGCAACCCCTACTGTCCACTGATGTTGATCCTCCTAAGAAGTCGGTAATAATGGACCAGTGTAAGTTATCTACCCAGGAGAGACAACGCAGACGCACATCTGGACTCTATCTTTATTGCGGTCTCGATGGCCATCTTGTGCGCCTGTGCCCCCAAAGATCCCAAGACCTAGGGTTGCTAGGAGTGACAACCTTGGGTAAAGATGGACTTCCATCAAAATTGTCCATAACCGTGACCATAGTGTCCGGTGACAGAACGCATCAGGTCTCTGTGTATCTGGACTCTGGATCCGCTGCTAATTTCATCAGCAGAGATCTGGTGGACCTTCTGCAATTGCCCACCACCCCTCTAGAGAGGCCGTTGTCAGTTTTCCTCAGTGAATGGACTACACCTGCCAGACCCTGCTATAGCTGTGACCAAGCCGCTGAGGCTCCAAGTGGGAGCCCTTCACTCCGAACTTTTGTCTTTCTATGTCCTGTCCAAAGCTGTTAACCCTGTGTTGCTGGGCCTGCCTTGGCTCCGACTGCATGCCCCAGTCCTGGACTGGAATTCTAGAGAGGTTCTCCAGTGGGGCCCTGAGTGTCAAAGTCGTTGCCTGGTGTGGATTCGTTCGGCTCAGCCTTCGCTGCCTCTGTCATTGGCAGGATTGCCGAGTCATTATGCTGCATTTTCGGACTTCTTCAGCACGTCAAGAGGGAGGCGGAGACATTGCCCCCACATTGGGCGTATGACTGCCCTATTGAACTGATTCCTGGTGCATCCCATCCCCGTGTTAGGGTATATCCCCTCTCCTTGCCAGAGAATCTATCCATGTCCGCCTATGTGAAAGAGAACTTGGAGAGGGGCTTCATACGAAACTCTTCCTCCCCGGCAGGAGCTGGGGTCTTCTTTGTCAAAAAGAAAGATGGCTCTCTTCGTCCTTGCATCGACTACCGTGGTCTCAACCAGATCATGGTGAAGAATAAATATCCGTTGCCACTGATTTCTGAACTGTTTGATCGTATACGTTGTGCAAATTTTTTTTCTAAATTAGACCTGCATGGGGCTTACAACCTAGTCCGGATTCGCCAGGAGTTTGTGAATTACATTTTCCGTGACCTCCTCTATGTTTGTGTTGTAGTCTACCTTGATGACATCTTAATTTTTTCTCCAGATCCTATGACACACCAGAGACATGTCCGTCAAGTTCTGCTATGGTTAAGGGAGAATCGTCTGTACGCCAAGTTGGAGAAGTGCGTGTTTGACAAGGATGCTCTACCCTTCCTGGGCTACATCGTCTCGAATCGAGGTCTTGAGATGGATCCTGAAATGGTAAAGTCTGTTCTGGAGTGGCCACGCCCTTAAGGCATGAGGGCCATACAGCGCTTTTTGGGATTCGCTAATTTTTACAGGCAGTTTATTCCAAACTTCTCCTTACTGACTTTTCCCATCTCTAATCTTACTAAGAAGGGTATGAATGCCAAGGTGTGGACTCCCGAGGAAGAGTCCGCATTCAAAAGCCTGAAGAGTGCCTTCACGTCAGCCTCTATCCTCCATCATCCGGATATCTCTCTGCAGTTCTCGTTGGAGGTGGACGCATCCTCTGTCGGTGCTGGTGCACTCCTGTTCCAGAGAGGTCCCAAGGGCAAGTCAAGGGTATGTGGATACATTTCGAAGCTCTTCTCTTCCGCACAACGCAACTACCCGATTGGGGATCGGGAGTTACTGGCCATCAAATTGGCTCTGGAGGAGTGCAGACATCTACTAGAGGGCGCAGATCATCCCATCTTGATTTTTACGGACCACAAGAATCTGACCTACCTCCAGACGGCCCAACGGCTGAACCCTCGTCAGGCCAGGTGGTCACTGTTCTTTGCAAGGTTCCAGTTTGAGCTTCATTATCGCCAGGCCGACAAGAATGTGAGGGCCGATGCCTTGTCCAGGTCTTTCAAGACAGAAGACACCATAGAGAGTACACAGAACATTATTGATCCGTCTTGCATTGTCTCGGTCAATCCCCTGCAAGTTGGGGACATTCCTCCTGGGAGGACTTTTGTGCGCCTGGCTGATCGTGGAAGAATCCTCAGCTGGGGACACTCCTCTAGACTGGCAGGTCACGCGGGGTTACGTAAGACCCGGGATTTGTCGTCATTTCTGGTGGCCCACACTGCCCAAGGATATTGTGGACTTCGTTTCTTCCTGTGCTGCATGTGCAGCCAACAAGGCCGCCCACTCCAGACTTGCTGGTCTGCTCCAGCCATTGCCTGTGCCCAATGCTCACTGGCAGCATATAGCTATGGCCTTTATCGAGGACCTGCCTCTCTCTGCTTCTCTCTGCCTCTCTCTGCTGGATGCAGTGCTGTCTGGGTGGTGGTGGACCGATTTTCGAAGATGGCCGACTTCGTTCCTCTGACCGGTCTTCTGCTCCTCAGTTGGCCAAGTTATTTATCCAACACATCTTCCGCCTGCACGGCTTGCCGCAGCATATTGAGTCTGATCGGGGGGTTCAGTTTACCTCGAGGTTCTGGAGAGCCCTCTGTGGACTCCTTGGCGTGAAGTTGGACTTTTCCTCAACCTACCATCCTCAGTCTAATGGTCAGGTCGAGAGGATCAACCAGATTTTGGAGAACTACCTACGCCACTTCATCTCCAAGCAGAATGATGACTGGGTGCAGCTGCTTCCGTGGGCGGAGTTCTCCTACAATAATCACACCAGCGAGTCTACTAGGAATACACCGTTCGGCATTGTCTACGGCCAGCACCCACTAATTCCTCTCCCGGTGCCTGATACTTCCGAGGTACCAGCGGCTGACTCCAGGTTTAGAGACTTTTTGCAGATCTGGCAGCAGACTCGATCCTCCATCCTAATGGCAGTGGACTGCATGAAACGGAAGGCTGACACAAGGAGAAGAGAGCCTTCTCGGTTTCTTCCTGGCACTAAGGTCTGGCTGTCTTCCAGGAATATCCGACTGAGGGTGCCATCATGCAAATTTGCCCCCAGGTTCCTCGGACCATTCGAGATCCTGCAGCATATCAACCCTGTCTCCTACAAGCTTCGGCTGCCTCCTACCCTCAGGATTCCCAACTCCTTCCATGTCTCCCTCCTGAAACCGGTGATCCTAAACCGCTATTCCAAGACTTCCAGCCCTGCGGTTGCCTCCAGTGGCCCCTTGGATAGCTTCGAGGTCAAGGAGATCTTGGACAATAAGAGAGTGAGAGGAAAGACTTTTTATTTGGTGGATTGGAGGGGGTTTGGTCCCGAGGAGAGGTCCTGGGAGCCAGAGGAGAACTTCAATGCCCCTACTCTTCTGAAGAAGTTTTCTCTCGCTCTGGTCCCAAGAAGAGGGGGCGTAAGAGGCTTGATCTCTAATGCAGGTATGAGCTCCTGCTGATTCATCTTCCAGTAAGCCAACACGCTGTTCCAGCTCGTCAAGTTGAGTGCCAGGTGAGGTTACCTCAGTCTGGATCTGCTGCAGTGTTGTTGTCACTGTGGCTATTAGTGAGTCCCTAATATCAGGGGCCAGGCGAGTTGCAACCTCTATCGCCAGTTTTCTGTAGTCTAGCGGTAATTCAGCTGCAGCTGACATGGACGTATGATCGTCCGAGTGTGCTGGGCTTTGTGGCCTGCTCTGTGGAGGCGAGGTCTGTTGCGGCGCCACTATTTTGGATGAGGCCGCGCTCTGCAAATTATGTCCGGCCGGGCGGGTGGAATCACGGCTGCCGCTCCAAAGGAGGTATCGCTCAATACACCCTCTGCTCCCTATCTCTGCTCCTCCAGCTATCTGCTGAGGTATGTCTCACTTGTGGGTGGGTGGCGGCGGAGATTCAGGGGATCAGGGTTCCGGGAGCTCACTTATCTCCGTCCTCAAATCCCAACGCCGGAACCGGAAGTCTCCCCCTCTTTTTAACGTCTTAGATGCTGCGAGCATGATTGATCACAGCATATAAGGGGCTAAACGGTCAGGAACAGCGCGATCACTGTTACTGGCAGTTAGTCCCATGTGTCAGCTAAAATACACAGCTGACACCCGCAGCGTACGGAGCGGGCTCAATAAAGCATTTTTTAGAATTTGGGGCTCACTCATGGATTTTTTCCTCAATCAGGGCCAAATAAAAATTTGCCATGAAACAAATTCCACACAACTTAAGTTTTGACCCTTATCCCCTCTCCAAGATTTGAGCCAAAAGACTCTTCTTGCAGTATTAGCTAAAGCCATTGTTCTAGCTGAAATTCTTATGGATTCAGCAGAAGCATCTGACCACTGCTTTAGTCAAAAGGGGGAAAGAGTCCAACAAATTCTCATAAGGAGTATTTGCTTTAAAAAAATGACTCTAGCGTTAGGAAACGTCTGTCTCTTTAAGATTTTCATGACTACTAGCCTAGTTTCTGGGTGGCTCTGGGTTGAGTTGCAGAGCCAATCTCATTTCTCTGTCTTCTTCCTATCATATTCTATTGTGGAGTATTTAAGTCTGGTCAGTTCTTTCAATGTTGCTTGTGAATTTCTTGGTGTATGCAAGAATCTGATCACGCTCCTGGCTACTCCTTGGATCACCTGACTATTTGGATTATTGGAACTGGACCTCGGCTTTATTTTAAGATTAACCCTTTTGCTCACTGATTTGGACATTCTGCTCTCGGCTGGTTTTGACCTCTGCAACTCCTGGTATTCTTCTGCTTTCTGATTTGGACTTGGACTTTGGTTTCCATTCTGGTATTGCCCACATTGCACCTCCTGTCCAACACTGCATTCTGTTAATGCAACCTGTGTTCTATGCAGCCTAATCCAAACTGTCTTGCGGTGAGCTCTGGTTAAGACCATAGAGTAGCCTGATCAGAGTAGTGATGGACTTGAGGTAGCAGATTACCCGCACGCTTTATCCAGACATCTCCAGCTGCCGTGGTGGTAAGGCAGCTGGCCAACAGTGAGCAGGTGATAGTCTATAGTTCTTATAGGTACCTGAGGTAGCTCAGACAGCGGCAGGGCAGGCTCGGCTTGGACAAAGTAGCAAGCGGACGTCAGGCGATGTTAAGCAGGTCAGAAGTGGATGCAGCACGACACGACTTTGGCACGGCTCCGTGCTAAACCAGGAAGGTATGGATTGCTAGGAACAGGAACTGGAAACAAGTATAGGTACAGGGACTGGAAAAGGGGCTGGGACTGGAACAGGAAACAACTAGGAGGCCATCACATAGACAACTTAGGGAACACAACAACGCTCAGGCATCGAACTAGGGGGCTGGACCCCTCTTATAGTCCAGGGTACTCACGGGTCAAAGTTCATCCATGAGGTCCGGTGCGCGCGCTGCCCCTTTAAGAGCGGGGACGAGCGTGCGCACGCACCCTTCGGGATCCGGCAGACGTGAGTGGATGCAAGCGCTGGCATCTCCTGAGGAGGAGGCTGGGGCCAGCGCTTGCCGACTCGTGGCTGCGGCTGTCAGGGGGAGGTTGGAGCTGACAGCCCGCAGCCATGGACATTACACTCAGCTAGTGATTCCCTAACATCTAGTTGTGTAAGCCAAATCTTCAAAGGCCTAGCCACGAATGTGGAAGCCGCAATTGGCTTAAACAATGTAACAGTGTCGAAGCAGATTTCTAAATTAATCTCAAACAAGAATCTGTAACACTGTCCATATCTGATTGGACAGTGTCACAGCCATAGTAACATGCCCCCTTGCCAGTACACGCCCCATTGACAGTTCAGGGGGTTATTTAAATATCCGGCACCAAATATAACGGCACTAAATAACAGAGGAGGGTAGAATTTTTTGTTAACGTGCCCAAGGGTTTGTGCAGCCCTCCCCATTACATGCTGCACTCAGCTGCACATGTATGGGGAGGTGAAAGGTTCTTTTTAAAATACATATATGAATATAGCAAGCCACAAAAACATGCATATTTAAAAACAAAATGTGACCGAGATTTTAGAAAAAAACTTATTTACCCCAATCATTATGAAACAGCAATTAAATCTTGAGATATTTTCCAGCTTTTATGGCTAACTTTTGTTGGATGCTGCCTGTGTCCTGTGCAGAAAATATATAATATTCATTCTTTTGTATGAGATAGTAAAGTAAATTTGTCATCCGCATCATTGAATCTTGCTAATAAACAGTGACCTCTGCAGGATTTCAGTAACTACTGTAGGAAACAGATCAGTTGTGATCAGTGCACTTACAAAGCACAAAAAGTTTTCTATTATTTTGGTAGCTTAGGGCTAGGGGCAAACTGAGACTCCTCTGGGCCTCCAAAGTTTTGTTTTATTGTTTTAAAATGAAAAAATATATATGCACCACTAAAACAGTAATGTGTACATTTCAGGTATGAATTATTTTTTTTTGCAAACTAAATGTGTGGACCTGGCCTAAGCCTCACAAAAGAAAGATTTATTGTAACAATTCTATGTGAAGGGCTAAAGGACCTCATTCACAAACCCTAAGGCTAAGTTCACACGCAGCATATTTGTTGCAGAAATCCATGCACCATCTGCAGAAACAACAACATTCAGGTGAATAGAACAGACGTTCGAGGAAATTTCTGCAACAAAATCTGTTGTGTGTGACTGCATCCTGTGAGTATATTCCCATGCGGCACATTTGTTGCAGAAATTTTTGCCTTTGAAAATCAGTTCGATACATCTTAATGGGGATGTTTCTGCACCATGTGCATGGATTCCTGCAAGCCCCATTCAGATATATGGGACAGTTGCAGAAATTTCTGCAGCAAACATTCTGCCTGTGAAAATACCCTAATAGTTCATAACTATGTCCATACTAAAGTTGTCTGTTGGAGAATGAAGTCCGGTACACTATAATTGTCATCTTCCTCTCTAATGGCTTATCTTTTGGGTTTATTGAGAGAGATGACAAAGAGTCAACTGCCTCCTCTGTTGGAAATTGCATGAGCAACTGTTGAAGACCAGTATTGATATATTTAGGGTCTTCAGCCACACTTACTATAATTACCAGAAACCTTTAACTGTCTGTGGACCATTTACCCAGATCATTTGACTGGGGCCAATCTGTTGCCGATACATCTTTGGATGAAAAATCACTAGAATCAGTAAAGGTATAACAGAAAAATGGCTTTGAAGAATGGGCTGGAGCCACTCGCGGCCTAACAAATTTACCATGATTTACACCAGAAACTTACATGGCGTAAATCTATGCTAGCTAACAGGTGGTGTAGATTTTACTTTCTGGTACACAGATGGACAGATATGCGCCTAATTTATTAAGAGGTGTGCGCATTTTACTCCAACTTTCTTTATATTAT
Organism: Rhinoderma darwinii; assembly: GCF_050947455.1. Classification (NCBI taxonomy): domain Eukaryota; kingdom Metazoa; phylum Chordata; class Amphibia; order Anura; family Rhinodermatidae; genus Rhinoderma; species Rhinoderma darwinii. The sequence continues at coordinate 249,145,355 of NC_134689.1, read as the reverse complement.
GACTGGTGTATGAAACGCGAGTTTTAATAATTCCCCCCCTAAGTGTTTCAATTACTCTCTATTTTAAAGGCGTTGTACCAATATAGATATTTTTCACCTATCCACAGGGTAGGTGATAAATGCCTGATCGCTGGGGGCACCAGCTTTCGCTCACTCCCTCCATTCCTATAGCACACATTGAACTGAGCATCTAAACAGTACATGCCCTTTTTCACTTTCAAAGTATATAAGCTTTTATGACATCCCATTCTTAATCCATTAATATGGAGTATGTCGCCCCTCTGCAGCTAAAACAGCTTTCACACTTCATTCTGTGAAGACTTTCTACAAGATTTTGGAGTGCGTCTGTGGGAATTTTTTTCCATTGATCCAGTAGAACATTTGTGAGGTCAGACAGTGATGTTGGACGAGAACGCCTGGCTCATAATTTCTGTTCTAGTTCATCCCAAAAGTGTGTTGGATGGGGTTGAGATCAGGGCTCTATGCGGGCCAGTCACGTTCTTTCACACCAAACTCACCCAACCACGCCTTTATGGACCTTGCTTTGTGCACTGGGACACAGTCAAGCTGGAAAAGAAAAGAGACAAACCCCAAACTGTTCCCACAAAGTTGGAAGCATAAAATTGTCCAAAATGTCTTCGTATGCTGAAGCATTAAGATTTCTCTTCACTGGAACTAAGAGGCCTAGTCCAACTCCTGAAAAACATCCCCATAGCATTATCGCTCCTCCACCAAACTTTACAGTTGATACAATACAGTCAGGCAGGTAACCTTCCGATGTTTTTTAAGCCACTCCCGATTTTCGCTGCGTTTTTTACGGCCGTTTTTGGAGCTGTTTTCAATAGAGTCAATGAAAAACGCCTCCAAAAACGTCCCAAGAAGTGTCCTGCACTTCTTTTGACAAGCCGTCATTTTACGCGCCGTATTTTGACAGCGACGCGTAAAATAAAGGCTCGTGGGAACAGAACATCGTAAATCCCATTGCAAGCAATGGGCAGATATTTGTAGGCATAATGGAACCGTTTTTTCAGGTGTAATTTGAGGCGTAAAACGCCCGAATTACGTCTGAAAACACTGTGTGTGAACATACCCTAAGTCTTGTATACAGCTGCACGGCCATGGAAACCCAAGCCATAAAGCTCCCGGGGCTCACTTTTTGTGCTGATGTTAAAGCCAGAGGAAGTTTGGAAATCTGCATTCATTGAGTCAGCAGAGCGTTGGTGACTTTTATGCGTCTTAGCACTCTGAAACACTGTCCTGTATCTGTAAAGGATTTGCCAGACACAGCTTCTGTGTCGACGCCCGTGGTTAATCAGTCTGCATCTGCTCCCAGGTCTGATAGAGTGACTCGATCTGCTACCACTCAGGCTGGTAGGCTGATGAGTGGGAGAACCTATCACAGCCTGGCCAGACGGAGCTAGCTCCCGCCCTCGGTCTATTTATACCTTCATTTCCTGCTCTTCCTTTGCCTGTGATTCTGTCTTGTTTCCTGGCTCTGCTTCCTGCTAGTACTATTGACCTCTGCTTCAAATTGACCCTGGCTTTACTGACTACGCTCCTGCTCTCGTTTGGAACCTCGTACACTCCTGGTTTGACTCGGCTCGTTCACTACTCTTGTGGCTCACGGTGTTGCCGTGGGCAAATGCCCCTTTTCCCTTAGCTTCTGTGTACCCTTGTCTGTTTGTCTGTTGTGCACGTATTGAGCGTAGGGACCGTCGCCCAGTTGTACGCCGTCGCCTAGGACGGGTCGCGCAAGTAGGCAGGGACTGAGTGGCGTGTAGATTAGAAAAAATGGGACATAAATATCAAAACCACAAAAAAGGCCATACTCACTAGGTAGATGGGTGGGTGAAAACCCGTTCCCATCAGGACGCAGACGGGTCAAAGAATGCTGCAGAAGGAGTGTGCATTAAATAGTGATAGCCCCTCCCACTAGTCTTGAGGGGAGTGGCAGACTAAGTGCTCAAAGGTGTGCGATAAATGTGTGTCAGTGTAGTGCTAGGGTGTGAATGGATGGTAAAAAATAAATATGTATGTATGAAAGTGTCAGAACTGTGTAATAATGTAATAAAAATAAATAAATAAAATAAATGTGATGAATAGGGGTCAGTGCTGTGAATAGTACATGGGGTGTCAGTACTATGTGTAATACGTGGAGGGATAATGTGCTGGTCGTCAGGCATGGCGTATCTTGCCGAATAACAGCCTATTTGTAACGCCGCTAGTGTTAGCTAAAGCGGGCTGCTCTGCATTCCAAACCAAACGCCAGCACATCATGCCCTCCCAGCATATAAGACCCGGCTGCGTCCTGAAAAAAAGTGTAGTATACGTAGTAAGAAATATCCATGAAACATGGGGTATTAGTTGTTATTTTGGCCAAAATACGCAAAGCTCGCAACCCAACGTCAAGGGTCCCCAGTGCCTTGCGAGTCCCTAACCAGAACTTTTCGTTCCTAATTTAAAAACACAAACAGAAAAAATGGGACATAAATATCAAAACCACAAAAAAGGCCATACTCACTAGGTAGATGGGTGGGTGAAAACCCGTTCCCATCAGGACGCAGACGGGTCAAAGAATGCTGCAGAAGGAGTGTGCATTAAATAGTGATAGCCCCTCCCACTAGTCTTGAGGGGAGTGGCAGACTAAGTGCTCAAAGGTGTGCGATAAATGTGTGTCAGTGTAGTGCTAGGGTGTGAATGGATGGTAAAAAATAAATATGTATGTATGAAAGTGTCAGAACTGTGTAATAATGTAATAAAAATAAATAAATAAAATAAATGTGATGAATAGGGGTCAGTGCTGTGAATAGTACATGGGGTGTCAGTACTATGTGTAATACGTGGAGGGATAATGTGCTGGTCGTCAGGCATGGCGTATCTTGCCGAATAACAGCCTATTTGTAACGCCGCTAGTGTTAGCTAAAGCGGGCTGCTCTGCATTCCAAACCAAACGCCAGCACATCATGCCCTCCCAGCATATAAGACCCGGCTGCGTCCTGAAAAAAAGTGTAGTATACGTAGTAAGAAATATCCATGAAACATGGGGTATTAGTTGTTATTTTGGCCAAAATACGCAAAGCTCGCAACCCAACGTCAAGGGTCCCCAGTGCCTTGCGAGTCCCTAACCAGAACTTTTCGTTCCTAATTTAAAAACACAAACAGAAAAAATGGGACATAAATATCAAAACCACAAAAAAGGCCATACTCACTAGGTAGATGGGTGGGTGAAAACCCGTTCCCATCAGGACGCAGACGGGTCAAAGAATGCTGCAGAAGGAGTGTGCATTAAATAGTGATAGCCCCTCCCACTAGTCTTGAGGGGAGTGGCAGACTAAGTGCTCAAAGGTGTGCGATAAATGTGTGTCAGTGTAGTGCTAGGGTGTGAATGGATGGTAAAAAATAAATATGTATGTATGAAAGTGTCAGAACTGTGTAATAATGTAATAAAAATAAATAAATAAAATAAATGTGATGAATAGGGGTCAGTGCTGTGAATAGTACATGGGGTGTCAGTACTATGTGTAATACGTGGAGGGATAATGTGCTGGTCGTCAGGCATGGCGTATCTTGCCGAATAACAGCCTATTTGTAACGCCGCTAGTGTTAGCTAAAGCGGGCTGCTCTGCATTCCAAACCAAACGCCAGCACATCATGCCCTCCCAGCATATAAGACCCGGCTGCGTCCTGAAAAAAAGTGTAGTATACGTAGTAAGAAATATCCATGAAACATGGGGTATTAGTTGTTATTTTGGCCAAAATACGCAAAGCTCGCAACCCAACGTCAAGGGTCCCCAGTGCCTTGCGAGTCCCTAACCAGAACTTTTCGTTCCTAATTTAAAAACACAAACAGAAAAAATGGGACATAAATATCAAAACCACAAAAAAGGCCATACTCACTAGGTAGATGGGTGGGTGCACACTCCTTCTGCAGCATTCTTTGACCCGTCTGCGTCCTGATGGGAACGGGTTTTCACCCACCCATCTACCTAGTGAGTATGGCCTTTTTTGTGGTTTTGATATTTATGTCCCATTTTTTCTGTTTGTGTTTTTAAATTAGGAACGAAAAGTTCTGGTTAGGGACTCGCAAGGCACTGGGGACCCTTGACGTTGGGTTGCGAGCTTTGCGTATTTTGGCCAAAATAACAACTAATACCCCATGTTTCATGGATATTTCTTACTACGTATACTACACTTTTTTTCAGGACGCAGCCGGGTCTTATATGCTGGGAGGGCATGATGTGCTGGCGTTTGGTTTGGAATGCAGAGCAGCCCGCTTTAGCTAACACTAGCGGCGTTACAAATAGGCTGTTATTCGGCAAGATACGCCATGCCTGACGACCAGCACATTATCCCTCCACGTATTACACATAGTACTGACACCCCATGTACTATTCACAGCACTGACCCCTATTCATCACATTTATTTTATTTATTTATTTTTATTACATTATTACACAGTTCTGACACTTTCATACATACATATTTATTTTTTACCATCCATTCACACCCTAGCACTACACTGACACACATTTATCGCACACCTTTGAGCACTTAGTCTGCCACTCCCCTCAAGACTAGTGGGAGGGGCTATCACTATTTAATGCACACTCCTTCTGCAGCATTCTTTGACCCGTCTGCGTCCTGATGGGAACGGGTTTTCACCCACCCATCTACCTAGTGAGTATGGCCTTTTTTGTGGTTTTGATATTTATGTCCCATTTTTTCTGTTTGTGTTTTTAAATTAGGAACGAAAAGTTCTGGTTAGGGACTCGCAAGGCACTGGGGACCCTTGACGTTGGGTTGCGAGCTTTGCGTATTTTGGCCAAAATAACAACTAATACCCCATGTTTCATGGATATTTCTTACTACGTATACTACACTTTTTTTCAGGACGCAGCCGGGTCTTATATGCTGGGAGGGCATGATGTGCTGGCGTTTGGTTTGGAATGCAGAGCAGCCCGCTTTAGCTAACACTAGCGGCGTTACAAATAGGCTGTTATTCGGCAAGATACGCCATGCCTGACGACCAGCACATTATCCCTCCACGTATTACACATAGTACTGACACCCCATGTACTATTCACAGCACTGACCCCTATTCATCACATTTATTTTATTTATTTATTTTTATTACATTATTACACAGTTCTGACACTTTCATACATACATATTTATTTTTTACCATCCATTCACACCCTAGCACTACACTGACACACATTTATCGCACACCTTTGAGCACTTAGTCTGCCACTCCCCTCAAGACTAGTGGGAGGGGCTATCACTATTTAATGCACACTCCTTCTGCAGCATTCTTTGACCCGTCTGCGTCCTGATGGGAACGGGTTTTCACCCACCCATCTACCTAGTGAGTATGGCCTTTTTTGTGGTTTTGATATTTATGTCCCATTTTTTCTGTTTGTGTTTTTAAATTAGGAACGAAAAGTTCTGGTTAGGGACTCGCAAGGCACTGGGGACCCTTGACGTTGGGTTGCGAGCTTTGCGTATTTTGGCCAAAATAACAACTAATACCCCATGTTTCATGGATATTTCTTACTACGTATACTACACTTTTTTTCAGGACGCAGCCGGGTCTTATATGCTGGGAGGGCATGATGTGCTGGCGTTTGGTTTGGAATGCAGAGCAGCCCGCTTTAGCTAACACTAGCGGCGTTACAAATAGGCTGTTATTCGGCAAGATACGCCATGCCTGACGACCAGCACATTATCCCTCCACGTATTACACATAGTACTGACACCCCATGTACTATTCACAGCACTGACCCCTATTCATCACATTTATTTTATTTATTTATTTTTATTACATTATTACACAGTTCTGACACTTTCATACATACATATTTATTTTTTACCATCCATTCACACCCTAGCACTACACTGACACACATTTATCGCACACCTTTGAGCACTTAGTCTGCCACTCCCCTCAAGACTAGTGGGAGGGGATATCACTATTTAATGCACACTCCTTCTGCAGCATTCTTTGACCCGTCTGCGTCCTGATGGGAACGGGTTTTCACCCACCCATCTACCTAGTGAGTATGGCCTTTTTTGTGGTTTTGATATTTATGTCCCATTTTTTCTGTTTGTGTTTTTAAATTAGGAACGAAAAGTTCTGGTTAGGGACTCGCAAGGCACTGGGGACCCTTGACGTTGGGTTGCGAGCTTTGCGTATTTTGGCCAAAATAACAACTAATACCCCATGTTTCATGGATATTTCTTACTACGTATACTACACTTTTTTTCAGGACGCAGCCGGGTCTTATATGCTGGGAGGGCATGATGTGCTGGCGTTTGGTTTGGAATGCAGAGCAGCCCGCTTTAGCTAACACTAGCGGCGTTACAAATAGGCTGTTATTCGGCAAGATACGCCATGCCTGACGACCAGCACATTATCCCTCCACGTATTACACATAGTACTGACACCCCATGTACTATTCACAGCACTGACCCCTATTCATCACATTTATTTTATTTATTTATTTTTATTACATTATTACACAGTTCTGACACTTTCATACATACATATTTATTTTTTACCATCCATTCACACCCTAGCACTACACTGACACACATTTATCGCACACCTTTGAGCACTTAGTCTGCCACTCCCCTCAAGACTAGTGGGAGGGGCTATCACTATTTAATGCACACTCCTTCTGCAGCATTCTTTGACCCGTCTGCGTCCTGATGGGAACGGGTTTTCACCCACCCATCTACCTAGTGAGTATGGCCTTTTTTGTGGTTTTGATATTTATGTCCCATTTTTTCTGTTTGTGTTTTTAAATTAGGAACGAAAAGTTCTGGTTAGGGACTCGCAAGGCACTGGGGACCCTTGACGTTGGGTTGCGAGCTTTGCGTATTTTGGCCAAAATAACAACTAATACCCCATGTTTCATGGATATTTCTTACTACGTATACTACACTTTTTTTCAGGACGCAGCCGGGTCTTATATGCTGGGAGGGCATGATGTGCTGGCGTTTGGTTTGGAATGCAGAGCAGCCCGCTTTAGCTAACACTAGCGGCGTTACAAATAGGCTGTTATTCGGCAAGATACGCCATGCCTGACGACCAGCACATTATCCCTCCACGTATTACACATAGTACTGACACCCCATGTACTATTCACAGCACTGACCCCTATTCATCACATTTATTTTATTTATTTATTTTTATTACATTATTACACAGTTCTGACACTTTCATACATACATATTTATTTTTTACCATCCATTCACACCCTAGCACTACACTGACACACATTTATCGCACACCTTTGAGCACTTAGTCTGCCACTCCCCTCAAGACTAGTGGGAGGGGCTATCACTATTTAATGCACACTCCTTCTGCAGCATTCTTTGACCCGTCTGCGTCCTGATGGGAACGGGTTTTCACCCACCCATCTACCTAGTGAGTATGGCCTTTTTTGTGGTTTTGGCGTGTAGATTAGGGCTCACCTGTCTGTCTCCCTACCCCATCATTACACAATCACAGGCCCATATAACTTTTCTACCCTGGTTCCTACTACTATGGACCCCCTTGAGACCCTGGCTCAGCAAATGCAGGGTCTCTCCCTACAGGTCCAAGCCCTGGCTCAGAGGTGCAACCAGCGTGATGCTAACCAGCTAGTGCCCTCCACCTCACCTCTTGAACCTCATCTCAACTTGCCTGACCGGTTCTCAGGGGACCGGAAGACTTTTTTCTCCTTTCGGGAGAGTTGTAGACTCTATTTCCGTCTAAGGCCCCACTCCTCAGGTTCTGAGAGCCAGCGAGTGGGTATTATTTTCTCCCGGCTCCAGGACGGCCCCCAAGAATGGGCCTTCTCCTTGGCTCCTGACGCCCCTGAACTTTCCTCTGTTGACCTTTTATTTCCGCTCTCGGGCTCATCTATGACGAGACTGACAAGACTGCCTTTGCCGAGAGTCAGCTGGTGACCTTACGTCAGGGTAAGAGAACCCGTTGAAGAGTACAGTTCTGACTTTAGGAAGTGGTGTGTAGCTTCTCGCTGGAATGACCCTGCCTTGAGGTGCCAGTTTAGATTGGGTCTGTCGAATGCCCTGAAAGACCTGTTAGTTAGCTATCCCTCTTCTGACTCTCTAGATCAGGTTATGGCTTTAGCGGTACGTCTTGACCGACGTCTCAGGGAACGACGACTTGAACGCTTTTGTGCCTTCTCCTCTGGCTCCCCAGGTTCCGTTGCTTCGTTCTTCCACGGAAAACTCGGATGAACCAATGCAACTCGGGGCCTCCGTGTCTCCCCAACAACGTAGAGAGCTCCTCAAGAAGAATGGTCTCTGCTTCTACTGTGGGGATGACAAGCATCAAGTGAACACCTGTCCTAGGCGTAAGAATAAGCAGCCGGAAAACTTCCGCGCCTAAGTGATCATCGGGGAGGTCACTTGGGCGCACAGGTATTTCCCATAAATATGAAACGTAATAAAATCTTGCTTCCCTTTCAGGTCTCTTTGGTGGTAGGTCTGCTACCGGCAGTGCCTTCGTGGATTCAGGGTCTTCTGCTAATATCATGTCTGTGGAATTTGCTATGTCTCTAGCTATGCCTTTGATTGATTTGCCTAAACCTGTCCCGGTAGTGGGTATCGACTCCACTCTTGCTAATGGTTATTTTACACAGCATACCCCTGTTTTTGAACTCCTTGTTGGCTCCATGCATTTGGAGCAGTGCTCTGTACTGTTGATGCAAGGATTATCGTCCGATTTGGTTTTAGGCCTTCCCTGGTTGCAGTTGCATAATCCCACATTTGACTGGAGTACTGGGGATCTTACTAAATGGGGTAATGAATGCATGTCGTCCTGTTTTTCTGTTAATTTTATTTCTCTCCCTGAGGAGGTGAACACGCTACCTGAGTTTGTTCAGGACTTCGCTGATGTTTTCTCTAAGGAGGCCTCCTAAGTGTTACCTCCTCATAGAGAATACGATTGCGCTATCGATTTGGTACCAGGAGCTAAGCTCCCTAAGGGTAGGATATTTAATCTCTCTTGTCCCGAACGTGAGGCCATGAGAGAATATATCCAGGAAAGCCTGGCCAAGGGTTACATTCGCCCCTCTACTTCTCCGGTATGTGCAGGCTTCTTCTTCGTAGGGAAGAAGGATGGTGGTCTTAGGCCGTGTATCGATTACCGAAACTTGAATAAGGTCACTGTAAGGAACCAGTATCCCCTTCCTTTGATTCCTGATCTCTTCAATCAGGTTCAGGGGGCCCAATGGTTCTCTAAGTTTGATCTTCGGGGGGGGGCTTATAACCTTATCCGAGTCAGAGAATGGGATGAGTGGAAGACTGCATTTAACACACCCGAAGGTCATTTCGAATACATCGTCATACCCTTTGGGTTGTGTAATGCCCCCGCGGTCTTCCAGAATTTCATAAATTAGATTTTAAGAGACTACCTGGGGTATTTCTTGTAGTGTACCTTGATAACATACTTGTGTTTTCCAAGGACTGGTCCTCCCACATTGAGCATGTCAGGAAGGTGCTCCAGGCCCTTCGGGAAAACAAACTCTTTGCTAAATCCGAAAAATGTGTGTTTGGGGTGCAGGAGATACTATTTTTGGGTCAAATCCTCACTCCTAATGAATTCCGCATGGACCCTGCCAAGGTTCAGGCTGTGGCGGAATGGGTCCAACCTGCCTCCCTGAAGGCGTTACAGTGCTTCCTGGGGTTTGCTAATTACTATAGGAGATTTATTGCTAACTTCTCGGTCATCACTAAGCCTCTTACAGATCTTACTCGCAAAGGTGCTGATCTCCTCCACTGGCCTCCGGAGGCAGTCCAGGCTTTTGAGATCCTTAAGAAGTGCTTTATCTCTGCCCCAGTGCTGATTAAGCCTAACCAAATGGAGCCATTCATCGTGGAGGTTGACGCCTCCGAGGTGGGAGTGGGGGCTGTCTTGCCCCAGGGTACCAGGTCCCTCACCCATCTCCGTCCCTGTGCCTACTTCTCCAGGAAGTTCTCGCCCACTGAGAGTAACTATGACGTGGGCAACTGCGAACTCTTAGCCATTAAATGGGCATTTGAAGAGTGGCACCACTTCATGGAGGGGGCTAGGCACCAGGTAACGGTCCTTACTGACCACAAGAATCTGGTTTTCCTATAATCTGCCCGGAGGCTAAACCCGAGACAAGCTCGATGGGCGTTGTTTTTTACTAGATTCAACTTTGTGGTCACCTATAGGGCTGGGTCTAAAATTATTAAAGCTGATGCACTTTCGCATAGCTTCATGGACAGCCCTCTTTCGGATGAAGATCCTGCTTGTGTTTTGCCCCCAGGTATAATAATATCCTCTGTTGATTCTGATCTCCGAAATTGCAGCTGATCAAGGTTCAGCTCCCGGGAACCTTCCTGAGAACAAGCTGTTTGTTCCCCTGCAATTCAGGCTAAGGGTACTCAGGGAAAATCATGACTCTGCACTATCTTGCCATCCAGGCATCCTGGGTACTAAACACCTCATTGCTGGAAACTATTGGTGGCCTGGGTTGTCTAAAGACGTTAAGGCCTACGTCGCCGCTTGTGAAATTTGTGCTAGGTCCAAGACTCCCAGGTCCCGACCAGCGGGTTTACTATGTTCTTTGCCCATTCCCCAGAGACCTTAGACCCATATCTCCATGGATTTTATCACCGATCTGCCTCCATCTCAAGGCAAGTCAGTGGTGTGGGTTGCAGTAGACCGCTTTCAGTAAGATGTGTCACTTTGTGCCCCTCAAGAAACTACCCAATGCCAAGACGTTAGCTACCTTGTTTGTCAAACATATCCTGTGTTTCCATGGGGTTCCTGTCAATATTGTTTCTGACAGGGGGGGTACAATTTGCTTCATTGTTTTGGAGAGCTTTCTGTAAAAAGCTGGAGATTGATCTGTCCTTCTCCTCTGCCTTCCATCCTGAAACTAATGGCCAAACTGAGAGGACTAATCAGTCTCTAGAACAATATTTAAGGTGTTTTATCTCTGACTGTCAATATGATTTGGTCTCCTTCATTCCCCTCGCCGAATTTTCCCTTAATAACCGGGTCAGTAACTCGTCAGGGGTCTCCCCCTTTTTCTGTAATTTTGGGTTTAATCCACGGTTCTCCTCCATTTCACCTGGTGGTTCCAACAATCCCGTGGTAGATGTAGTTCATCGGGAACTGTGCACAGTCTGGGCCCAGGTTCAGAAGAACCTAGAGGCGTCCCAGAGCATACAAAAGACTCAGGCAGATAGAAGACGTTCTGGTAACCCCTTGTTTGTGGTCGGGGATCTGGTGTGGCTGTCTTCAAAAAATTTGCATCTTAAAGTTCCGTCCAAAAAATTTGCTCCCCGGTATATAGGGCCGTACAAGGTCATTGAGGTCCTTAACCCCGTCTCCTTCCGGCTGGAGTTACCCCCGTCTTTTCAAATACATGACGTGTTTCATGCCTCCCTCCTTAAACGCTGCTCCCCGTCCTTGGCTACCTCGAGGAAACCTCTGGTCCCTGTTCTCACCCCTGAAGGAGTAGAATTCGAGGTGGCCAAGGCTGTGGACAGCAGGATGGTCCAAGGCTCCCTCCAGTACCTGGTCCATTGGAGAGGATACGGGCCTAAGGAGAGGACTTGGGTACCCGCCCGGGATGTTCACGCTGGGGTATTGCTCAGGAGGTTCCATCTTCAGTTCCCCAATAAGCCAGGTCCACCTAAGAAGGGTCCAGTGGCCCCTCATAAAAGGCGGGGTACTGTAAAGGATTTGCCAGACACAGCTTCTGTGTCGACGCCCGTGGTTAATCAGTCTGCATCTGCTCCCAGGTCTGATAGAGTGACTCGATCTGCTACCACTCAGGCTGGTAGGCTGATGAGTGGGAGAACTTATCACAGCCTGGCCAGACGGAGTTAGCTCCCGCCCTCGGTCTATTTATTCCTTCATTTCCTGCTCCTCCTTTGCCTGTGATTCTGTCTTGTTTCCTGGATCTGCTTCCTGCTAGTACTATTGATCTCTGCTTCAAATTGACCCTGGCTTTACTGACTATGCTCCTGCTCTCGTTTGGTACCTCGTACACTCCTGGTTTGACTCGGCTCGTTCACAACTCTTGTGGCTCACGGTGTTGCCGTGGGCAAATGCCCCTTTTCCCTTAGCTTCTGTGTACCCTTGTCTGTTTGTCTGTTGTGCACGTATTGAGCGTAGGGACCGTCGCCCAGTTGTACGCCGTCGCCTAAGATGGGTCGTGCAAGTAGGCAGGGACTGAGTGGCGGGTAGATTAGGGCTCACCTGTCTGTCTCCCTACCCCATCATTACAGTATCTTTACATGGTCAGCCACTTTGTGTTTGAGTTACTGCTTCCACTTTGCAATAATGCCACTCACAGTTGATCGTGGAATATCTAGGAGGGAAGAAATTTCACAAACTGACTTAATGCAACGATGGCATCCTATTACAGAACCACGCTGGAATTCAGTAAGCTCTTTAGAACAACCCATTCTTTCACAAATGTTTGTAAAGGCAGACTGCATGGCTAGGTACTGGATTTTATACACCTGCGGCAATGGGATTGAATGAAACATCTGAATTCAATGATTAAGAGGTGTGTCCCAATACTTTTGTACATATATTGTACATCCATATACAGTAGAAAGTTAGCCATGTCAAGTTAAAAAAAATGTGATCTGTTTTAGGGCAGTGTAATCTCCCCATTGTCCCCATAAAGCCACCAGTGTCTTGAGGCCCTTTTCTGCTCATAATGAACACAGGTTATATTTTATGCTAAGAACCTATGTCTCTCTACATTAATAAAAATTTGGAAAGAGGGTTCAACTGTAAGTCCTCTTCCCGTGTCAGAGCTGGCTTCTTTATGTGAAAAAATAGATAGGTCTCCCTGTTTTGACTATCGTGGTCTAAACAAGATCACAGTAAAAAATAAATATCCTCTGCCTTTGATTTCTGAACTTCTTGACCGTTCCCAAGGGGCAAAGATTTTTACACTGCTAGATTTAAAGAGGCTCTGTCACCACATTATAAATGGCCTATATTGTACATGATGTGATCGGCGCTGTAATATAGATTACGGCAGTGTTTTTATTTAGAAAAACGATCATTTTTGACCGAGTTATAACCTATATTAGCTTTATGCTAATGAGTTTCTCAATGGACAACTGGGCGTGTTTTACTATATGACTAAGTGGGCATTGTACAGAGGAGTGTATGATGCTGACCAATCAGTGACCAATCAGCATCATACACTTCACTCTTTTAATTTACACAACACTAGCGATATAGCTATATCGCTATGTGCTGCCACATAAACACAGTATAACGTTACTGCAGTGTCCGGACAATGAATATACATTACCTCCAGCCAGGACAGGATGTGTATTCAGACTCCTGTCACTTCTCTGCACTTCTCTGTGATTTACAGCACAGCACAGCGAGATCTCGCTGTAAAAGACAGTTTACAGCGTAATCTCGCGAGACTACGCCTGCTGTGTGGTAAATCACAGAGAAATGCAGAGAAGTGACAGGAGTCTTAATACACATCCCGTCCTGGCTGGAGGTAATGTATAATCATTGTTCGGACACTGCAGTAACGTTATAGTGTGTTTATGTGGCAGCACATAGCGATATAGCTATATCGCTAGTGCTGTGTAAATGAATGGAGAGAAGTGTATGACGCTGATTGGTCAGCGTCATACACCTCACTCCACAACGCCCAATTGGCCATATAGTAAAACTCGCCCAGTTGTCCATTGAGAAACTCATTAGCATAAAGCTAATATAGGTCATAACACAGTCAAAAATGATCGTGTTTCTAAATAAAAAACACTGCTGTAATCTACATTACAGCGCCGATCACATCGTGTACAATATATGCCACTTATAATGTGGTGACAGAGCCTCTTTAAGGATTTGCATACGTGAAGGAGATGAATAGAAGACGGTGTTTAATACTCATGCTTTTTTTTTGTCTAAGTAATGCTCCAGCCGACTTCAAGAATTTGTCAACTGTAATGCTGGGGGTAGGGAAACAGACAAGTGAGCCCTAATCTCCCCGCCACTCAGTCCCTGCCTACTTGCAACGACCCGCCCTAGGCGACGGGGTACAACTGGGCGACGGTCCCTACGCTCAATAAGTGCACGACAGACAAACAGACAAGGGTACACAGAAGCAAGGGAAAAGGGGCAGTTGCCCACGGCAACACCGTGAGCAACAAGAGTGGTGAACGAGCCGAGTCAAACCAGGAGTGTACGAGGTACCAAACGCAGAGCAGGAGAGTAGTGAACAAGCCGAGTCAAACCAGGAGTGTACGAGGTACCAAACGCAGAGCAGGAGAGTAGTCAATAAGCCAGGGTCAATATGAAGCAAGGTCAAATAGTTCAAGAAGCTGCAGCAGGGCCAGGAAACCAAACGAGAAGAATCACAAGCAAGGAGGAACAGGAAAGGCAGGTATAAATAGACAGAGGGCGGGAGCTAGCTCCGTCTGGCCAGGCTGTGATAGGCTCTCCCACTCCTAAGCCTGCCATCCTGAGTGGTGGAAGATGGAGTCAGTCTCACAGACATAGAAGCAGGTGCAGACTGATTACCTATGGGTGTTGACACAGAAGCTGTGCCTGGCAGATCCTTTACAGTACCCCCCCCCCCTTTTATGAGGGGCCACCGGACCCTTTCTAGATGGACCTGGTTTATTGGGGAAACGAAGGTGGAACCTCCTGACCAATACCCCAGCGTGAACATCCCGGGCGGGTACCCAAGTCCTCTCCTCAGGCCCGTATCCTCTCCAATGGACCAGGTACTGGAGGGAGCTTTGGACCATCTTGCTGTCCACAATCTTGGCCACCTCGAATTCTACCCCCTCAGGGGTGAGAACGGGGACAGGAGGTTTCCTCGAGGGAGCCAAGGACGGGGAGCAGCGTTTAAGGAGGGAGGCATGAAACACGTCGTGTACTCGAAAAGATGGGGGCAACTCCAATCGGAAGGAGACAGGATTGAGGACTTCAATGACCTTGTACGGCCCTATAAACCGGCGAGCAAACTTCTTGGACGGGACTTTAAGGCGCAAGTTCTTTGACGATAGCCACTCCAGATCCCCGACCATAAACAAGGGGTTAGCAGAACGTCTTCTATCTGCCTGAGTTTTTTGTACGCTCTGGGACGCCTCTAGGTTCTTCTGAACCTGGGCCCAAACTGTGCACAGTTCCCGATGAACGACCTCTACCTCGGGATTGTTGGAACTACCAGGTGAAACGGAGGAGAACCGTGGATTAAACCCAAAATTACAGAAAAAGGGGGAGACCCCTGACGAGTTACTGACCCGGTTATTAAGGGAAAATTCGGCGAGGGGAATGAAGGAGACCCAATTATATTGACAGTCAGAGATAAAACACCTTAAATATTGTTCCAGAGACTGATTAGTCCTCTCAGTTTGGCCATTAGTTTCAGGATGGAAGGCAGAGGAGAAGGACAGATCAATCTCCAACTTTTTACAGAAGGTTCTCCAAAACAAAGAAACAAATTGTACCCCTCTGTCAGAAACAATATTGACAGGGACCCCATGGAGACGCAGGATGTGTTTGACAAACAAGGTAGCTAACGTCTTAGCATTGGGTAGTTTCTTGAGGGGCACAAAGTGGCACATCTTACTGAAGCGGTCTACTACAACCCACACCACCGGCTTGCCTTGAGATGGAGGCAAATCGGTGATAAAATCCATGGAGATATGGGTCCAAGGTCTCTGGGGAATGGGCAAAGAACGTAGTAAGCCCGCAGGTCGGGACCTGGGAGTCTTGGACCTAGCACAAACCTCACAAGCGGCGACGTAGGCCTTAACGTCTTTAGGCAACCCAGGCCACCAATAGTTCCTGGCAATGAGGTGCTTGGTACCCAGGATGCCTGGATGACCAGAGTGCGGAGTCATGATTTTCCCTAAGAACCCTTAGCCGGAATTGCAGGGGAACAAACAGCTTGTTCTCAGGAAGGTTCCCGGGAGCTGAACCTTGATCAGCTGCAATTTCAGAGACTAAATCAGAATCAATAGAGGAAATGATTATACCTGGAGGCAAAATACAAGCAGGATCTTCCTCCGAAGGAGGGCTGGCCATGAAGCTACGTGACAGTGCATCAGCCTTAATATTTTTAGACCCAGCCCTATAGGTAACCAAAAAGTTGAATCTAGTAAAAAATAACGCCCATCGAGCTTGTCTCGGGTTTAGCCTCCGGGCAGATTCTAGGAAAACCAGATTCTTGTGGTCGGTAAGGACCGTTACCTGGTGCCTAGCCCCCTCCAGGAAGTGGCGCCAGTCTTCAAATGCCCATTTAATGGCTAAGAGTTCGCAGTTGCCAATATCATAGTTACTCTCAGTGGGCGGAAACTTCCTGGAGAAGTAGGCACAGGGACGAGATGGGTGAGGGCGATAAATGGCTCCATTTGGTTAGGCTGAACCAGCACCGGGGCCGAGATAAAGCACTTCTTAAGGACCTCAAAAGCCTGGACAGCCTCAGGAGGCCAGCGGAGGAGATCAGCATCTTTGCGAGTGAGATCCGTAAGAGGCTTAGGGATGACAGAGAAGTTAGCAATAAATCTCCTGTAATAATTAGCGAACCCCAAGAAGCACTGTAACGCCTTCAGGGAGGCAGGTTGGACCCATTCCGCCACAGCCTGGACCTTGGCGGGGTCCATGCGGAATTCATGAGGAGTGAGGATTTGACCCAAAAATGGTATCTCCTGCACCCCAAACACACATTTTTCGGTCTTCGCAAACAGTTTGTTTTCCCGAAGGACCTGGAGCACCTTCCTGACATGCTCAATGTGGGAGGACCAGTCCTTGGAAAACACAAGTATGTCATCAAGGTACACTACAAGAAATACCCCCAGGTAATCTCTTAAAATCTCATTTATGAAATTCTGGAAGACCGCGGGAGCATTACACAACCCAAAGGGCATGACGAGGTATTCTAAATTACCTTCGGGCGTGTTAAACGCAGTCTTCCACTCATCCCCCTCTTTGATGCGGATAAGGTTATACGCCCCCCGTAGATCAAACTTAGAGAACCATTGGGCCCCCTGAACCTGATTAAAGAGATCAAGAAGCAAAGGAAGGGGATACTGGTTCCTTACAGTGACCTTATTCAAGTTACGGTAGTCAATGCATGGCCTAAGACCACCATCCTTCTTCCCTATGAAGAAGAAGCCAGCACCTACCGGAGAAGTAGAGGGGCGAATGTAACCCTTGGTCAGGCATTCCTGGATATACTCTCTCATGGCTTCACGTTCGGGACAAGAGAGATTAAATATCCTACACTTAGGGAGTTTAGCTCCTGGTACCAAATCGATAGCGCAATCGTATTCTCTATGAGGAGGTAACACTTAGGAGGCCTCCTTAGAGAAAACATCAGCGAAGTACTGAACAAACTCAGGTAGCGTGTTCACCTCCTCAGGGAGAGAAATAAAATTAACAGAAAAACAGGACGTCATGCATTCATTACCCCATTTAGTAAGATCCCCAGTACTCCAGTCAAACGTGGGATTATGCAACCAGGGAAGGCCTAAAACCAAATCGGACGATAATCCCTGCATCAACAGTACAGAGCACTGCTCCAAATGCATGGAGCCAACAAGGAGTTCAAAAATAGGGGTATGCTGTGTAAAATAACCATTAGCAAGAGTGGAGTCGATACCCACTACCGGGACAGGTTTAGGCAAATCAATCAAAGGCATAGCTAGAGACATAGCAAATTCCACAGACATGATATTAGCAGAAGACCCTGAATCCACGAAGGCACTGCCGGTAGCAGACCTACCACCAAAAGAGACCTGAAAGGGAAGCAAGATTTTATTACGTTTCATATTTATGGGAAATACCTGTGCGCCCAAGTGACCTCCCCGATGATCACTTAGGCGCGGAAGTTTTCCGGCTGCTTATTCTTACGCCTAGGACAGGTGTTCACTTGATGCTTGTCATCCCCACAATAGAAGCAGAGACCATTCTTCCTGCGGAACTCTCTACGTTGTTGGGGGGACACGGAGGCCCCGAGTTGCATAGGAACCTCTGAGTCTTCCGTGGAAGAACGAAGCAACGGAACCTCGGGAGGCATCATGGGGGAGTCAGAGGAGAAAACACAAAAACGTTCAAGTTGTCGTTCCCTGAGATGTCGGTCAAGTCGTACCGCTAAAGCCATAACCTGGTCTAGGGAGTCAGAAGAGGGATAGCTAACTAGCAGGTCTTTCAGGGCGTTCGACAGACCCAACCTAAACTGGCACTTTAAGGCAGGGTCATTCCACCGAGAAGCTACGCACCACTTCCTAAAGTCAGAGCAATACTCCTCAACAGGTCTCTTACCCTGATGTAAGGTCACCAGCTGACTCTCGGCAAAGGCAGTCCTGTCAGTCTCGTCATAAATGAGTCCGAGAGCAGAAAAGAAAAGATCAACGGAGGAAAGTTCAGGGGCGTCCGGAGCCAAGGAGAAGGCCCATTCTTGGGACCCTTCCTGGAGCCGGGACATAATTATACCCACCCGCTGGCTCTCAGAACCTGAGGAGTGGGGCTTTAGGCGAAAATAGAGCCTACAACTCTCCCGAAAGGAGAGAAAAGTCTTCCGGTCCCCTGAGAACCGGTCAGGCAACTTGAGGTGGGGTTCAAGAGGAGAGGTGAGGGGCACTACCATGGTAGCTCAAAAGCAGAGGGGTTGGATCCAGCGCTGCAGGTACGATGTCTATTAAAACGGGAGTCTGTTCCCAAGTTTTATTGTATCTTAATTAAAATCGTAGCAAGTAAGCTACGTATAGTGGTTGAAGTGACAAGTGGGTATTGTCCAAATCCAGAGGGAAAAAGAAGTATAGGCGGTAGCCTACGCGTTTCTGACCTTCTCCAGGTCCTTAGTCATGACTAAGGACCTGGAGAAGGTCAGAAACGCGTAGGCTACCGCCTATACTTCTTTTTCCCTCTGGATTTGGACAATACCCACTTGTCACTTCAACCACTATACGTAGCTTACTTGCTACGATTTTAATTAAGATACAATAAAACTTGGGAACAGACTCCCGTTTTAATAGACATCGTACCTGCAGCGCTGGATCCAACCCCTCTGCTTTTGAAGTATTTCTGACGTGTGCCGACACGGGGATCCGTGTGCTGACTTACTTGTGACAAGGTGAGCTGGAGGATTTTTTTCTACACTTTTTTCTTGTACCATGGTAGCATCAGGCTGGTTGACTCTCTGAGCCAGGGCCTGGACCTGTAGGGAGAGACCCTGCATTTGCTGAGCCAGCGTCTCAAGGGGGTCCATAGTAGTGTGAGGGACCAGGGTAGACTAGGTATATGGGCTTGTGATTATGTAATGCTGGGGGTAGGGAAACAGACAAGTGAGCCCTAATCTCCCCGCCACTCAGTCCCTGCCTACTTGCAACGACCCGCCCTAGGCGACGGGGTACAACTGGGCGACGGTCCCTACGCTCAATAAGTGCACGACAGACAAACAGACAAGGGTACACAGAAGCAAGGGAAAGGGGGCAGTTGCCCACGGCAACACTGTGAGCAACAAGAGTGGTGAACGAGCCGAGTCAAACCAGGAGTGTACGAGGTACCAAACACAGAGCAGGAGAGTAGTGAACAAGCCGAGTCAAACCAGGAGTGTACGAGGTACCAAACGCAGAGCAGGAGAGTAGTCAGTAAGCCAGGGTCAATATGAAGCAAGGTCAAATAGTTCAAGAAGCTGCAGCAGGGCCAGGAAACCAAACGAAAAGAATCACAAGCAAGGAGGAACAGGAAGGGCAGGTATAAATAGACAGAGGGCGGGAGCTAGCTCCGTCTGGCCAGGCTGTGATAGGCTCTCCCACTCCTAAGCCTGCCATCCTGAGTGGTGGAAGATGGAGTCAGTCTCACAGACATAGAAGCAGGTGCAGACGGATTACCTATGGGTGTTGACACAGAAGCTGTGCCTGGCAGATCCTTTACATCAACAATATATTCTGGGATCTTCTATATGTCTGTGTAATGATCTACTTGGATGACAGTTTAGTACTCTCTCTCCAGATTTAAACTGTTATCGGAAGTGAGTGTGCATTGTTCTACAACGTTTTCATCAGAACCACCTCTTTGTCAAACTTCTCAAAAAAGTTTTTTGAAGAGTCAAGTCTACCTTTTTTTGGATATGTATTCTCCAAATAAGGTCTTCAAATGGATTCTGATTAATTATCCGCTGTGCTTAAGTGGCCACATTCCAAGGGATTAAAAGCTGTACAACGATTCATGAGGTTTGCAAATTACTCATTTATTCCTCATTTCTCTTTTCTAGTGGCACCCATCTCAGCTCTCACTAGGAAGGGAGTTATAGCAAATCAAACATATCTTCTGACTACATGGACTTTTCAAGCACAACGTCTCTCAGAGAGGAGTTCAGTTCACCTCTAGATTTTGGTGACCACTCAGCAGTTTATTAGAATTCAAACTAAATTTCTCATCGGACTATCATCCACAGTCCAATGGCCAAGTAGAACATATTAAATAAATTCTGGAGAACCTTCTTAGGAAATTTGGGACAGATTTATTAAGACTGGCGTTTCATACACCTGTTTTAATATAAAGAGCACTGAAGTATAATGCGCCTCTTAATAAATAGGAGCATCTCGGGCTGTCTGTGCAACAGAAAGGAAACGACACCAGCTATGAGCTGGAGGAGATTTCCACTATAATTTATTACAGTTTCTCTACGCACTTTTTTGAACTGGCGGAAATGGCATGAAAATGCAAAAGTTACAAAATGTTTGTGCAAAAAAACACAAGTTTTGTGCAATTCGTGATTTTGTTCTCTGCTGAAAAACTAGCATAGAGTGCTTTATAAAATCCCCACTTTGTGGACAAGACAATTGGGGTTATCTCATTCTCTGGGCGGAATTTACTTACAAAAATCACACTGGGGAATCCACTCAGTCTTCATCTTTGTTTTTAGTGTATGGACAACATCCTAAAGTGCCTCTTCCAGTACCTACACTTTCAGAGGTGCCAGCAGCTAATTCCTCTCTTGCAGATTTCATAAACATCTGGCAAAGGGGCAAGGTTTCCTTAGGAAAAGCCGCAACCCGTTTCAAGAGGAATACGGATAATAAACACAGAGCCCCTCCACAATTCCAGCCATGAGATAAAGTTTGGCATTCTTCTAAACACATTGACTCCTTGTTTTAAGCTTGCTCCTCAATTCTTGGGTTACATAGTTAGTACAGTTGAAAAAAGGCATATGTCCATCAAGTTCAACCAAGGGATGGAAAACGGGAAGGGAAAAATTTCTACACATTGACATAGGAACTGAGGTATACTATTCCATAGATTCACAGTTCTCACATTAAAGAAGGCTTGTCGCCTCTACAGATTGGACCTTTTTTTTCTCCAGACGGAGGGGAGTGCCCCCTTGTTTTTTGAGGGGGTTTTACATGGAACAGGAGTTCACCATATTTTTTGTATGTGCCATTCATATATTTATACAAATTAATCATGTTCCCCTTTAGTCGCCTCTTCTCAGGGCTAAATAGATTTAATGGTTTTAATCTTTCCTCATAACTTAGATTCTCCATGCCCCTTATTAGCTTCGTTGCTCTTCTTTGTATTTTTCCAACTCCAGGGCATCCTTTCTATGAACTGGAGCCCAGAACTGAACTGCATATTCTAGATGAGGCCTCACTAATGCTTTGTAAAGTGGTAATATTACATCCCTGTCCCGCGAGTCCATGCCTCTTTTAATACACGACAATATCTTGCTGGCCTTTGAAGCAGCTGATTGATATTGCATGCTGTTATTTAGTTTATGATTTACAAGTACACCCAGATCCTACTCAACAAGTGACTTCCCCAGTGTAGCTCCCCCTACGACATATGATGCATGCAGATTGCTGGTACCCAGATGCATAACTTTACATTTATCTACATTAAACCTCATTTGCCAAGTGGATGCCCAAACACTTAGTTTGTTTAAATCCGCTTGCAATTTACGAACATCTTCTATAGACTGAACAATACTACAAAGTTTGGTGTAATTTGCAAAAATAGAAATAGTACTATTAATGCCTCTATATCATTAATAAGTTGAATTTAGTTCATTTAGTGTTTTAAGATACATTAATTCTGTTTCCTACAAGCTTCGCCTACCAGCATCCTTAAGTATACGCAATTTGTTCCATGTATCCCTCCTTAAAGGGGTTGTCCGAGATTTATTTTTTTCAGTAAATTTAAACACACATTGCACATATTTACAGTTGAATAATATACTTACCCGTGCAATCTCGCTTCTGTTCTCCGCTCTGGCTGTTCTTTTCTTCGGATCACATTACTTCTGACGTCTTTTTTTCAGGCTCCTCCACTGTCGTGCTGTATCCCGATCACATGGTCTCGCCCCAGAGAGACCTCGGATGGGATACGACACGTCACTGGTGACGTGGCGTTTCGGCGTGTGCTGGTTGATTACTGCCCGCCCAGTGACTCAGGTCAGGGGATAGGTCCACTCCCGTGCTGCAGCCTCCCAGCATCTGCCTCTACTCTGTGCTCTGCTGTGCCGAGAAGCAGAGGAGTAAGCTCTATCCACAGCCCGTTCTGACCTGTGATGCTGTCAGCAAGGAGACATGGTGAGTGTCTGTGTGTGTGTGTGTGTGTGTGTGTGTGTGTATGTGTGTATGTGTATACAGTGTGTGTCTCTGTCTTTGTATGTGTATATGTTACAGTGTGTGTGTGTGTGTGTGTGTGTCTGTGTCTCTGCATGTGTTTGTCTCTTACATCTACTACATTATCTGTTCTCAGGGAGTTATCAGTGTGTTATCTGTGGTGTTACATAGGACTGCAGGCAACATCTACATTACAGGGGATCATGGGTATGGTGGGTTACAAGACAGGAAACAGACAGTAGGGGATGTAAACAAACAGAAAGAGCAGCAGTGATGATGGAAATCAAACAGAAACTGGTTAGAAGTTTAACTGGTTGCCGACACAGGACGAGTATGCTCGTCCTGAGCGGCGAGCACTTCGCGCATTAGGACGAGCATACTCGTCCTGTGTGACAGCCGTCCCTGCGCGCGTCTGTGTGCGCGATCGAGAGCGGGGCAACGGCTGTAATACACAGCCACGGCCCCGCTCTGACAGCGGAGAGGAGAGAAACATATTCTCTCCGCCGTTAACCCTTTGAACGCCGCGATGAAAGCAGATCGCGGCGTTCAAAGAGGGGGTACTGCACATTGATAGCGTCACAGAAAATAACTGTGACGCGATCATAGCCCACAACTCATATGGCCAGACAGCCCAGGGTCCATTGAAGGACTAATAGTAACAGGGAAAAAGGGATGGGAGGAAACCTCCAGCTCACCAGCTTCACACTCCTGTGCTCAATATCGCCCGGATCAACCGCGACGGCTCACGGCAGGAAACAATGGCAAAAAAGAGAGAAAGGTCCAGCGATGTGTGATATAAGTGGGGGAAACTCCGTTTCCACTTTATTAAAGATAATACACCGATTAAGAGCACAGCCAGTGCTCGAAACGCGTAGGCTTCATTTCTTGCCATTTCAACCACCTCGTTATTCTCCTGGTGTTATCCGTCATTCTGTTGGATTTGTTTGTCGGTGTATTATCCATTGAAGGACCCCAGGGCTGTCTGAACATATTTCCTGTTGTTAGGGCATACTGAGGTATGCCCTAACAACTGCCTGTGTACAATCAGTAACAGGCTAATGTACTGGCATATAGATCTATGCCAGTACATTACAGTTACAAAATAAAAATCAAAATGATAAATCCCTTTATGGGATTAAAAAAAAAAGTTAAATGAATGTAAAAAAAAATTAATGATAAATAAATAAATAAAAAGTAAAAAAAATACACAAACACACATTTTTTTATAATAAATAAACTTTTTAAAATATAAGTCCCAAAACATGAAATAATATAGACATATTTGGTATTGCCACGACTGTAACAACCTGTACAACAAACGTATAATGTTATTTATGATGATCGGTGTATGGTGTAAAAAAAAATATTAAAACTGCAGCAGAACGGCTTTTTTTCTGCATTTTCGCCAAAATAAAAATTTATAGAAATTAAACGATAATGTATTTGTACCAAAAAATGGTACCTACATAAAGTACAACTCGTCCCGCAAAAAACAAAATCTCATACAACGACGTCGTACAAAAAATAAAAGCGTTATGAGCGTCGGGATGCAAAGAGGGGAAATGTAAAAAAATTGCTCTGTCCTCAAGGCCAAAATTGGCCGTGTCCTTAAGGGGTTAATAGGGGGTATTAGGGAAGGCAAACCAAGGCTGGGGGACACTTTTTAGATTTATTTTTTTTCCTGGACAACCCCTTTAAGCCTGTGGTGTTTGCCTGGGTTTAGCCTAAGCCAATCTGTTGCAACCCGGTGGATCTACATCTGTACATCAGGTGCATTACACTGGTGAAAACCAGTATTTTTCTGCCATTTAAAGAAGGTTCACCTTGGCCAAAAATGAAAAGGTGAAATGGGTTGCCTAGTTATTTGAACACCAAGATAGTTAAGTGAGGTAGAGTTCCAGTGAAAAGAGTAGTTGGAAGACCAAAGTTCAGTCTTGTCTAGATTGAGGGGAAAAGCAGACACTGTCCCCACTCTTTCCAATCAATAGGAGCATTAGACGTCAGTGAGAATCAATAATATGTCATCAGCATAGACGGCTACCTTTAATATTAAATTACCTTTCTTATATAGCTTAATATTTGCTTTTGTACATTGGATTGTATAGTGTTGGCCTTATCTCTTTTTTCCTACCTCTAAGTATGGTTGGTGAGATTTGATCTACAGAATTACCGTACTTGGCTTTTGGCCATTTATTGTTCAACTATGCGTTTTTCTCATTTATATGAGATGAATATGCTGGTTAATATCCTATCCTGCTAATAAAAAAAAGCTTAATAAAAACATAATTAAAAAAAGACATTATCAAAAGCCTTTTCTATGTCTAGTCTCATCAACTTAGTGACAGACAGGGAGTGGTCAGTAGGGGCAATAGCCATGCAGACATTTTTCATGCAACTTCTACCCTGTTTGAGCATAGCAACAGAAGTTTTTGGTAGTCATGATTGAGTGGTTCTGGTGGTATGATTAGGCTAAGGAGAGGGTCAGGTTGAGTTTGATGGAGAGCAACCTTTCTTAATTCAGCAAAGCAGTCAGCGTGTAGCAAAATTGAGTTAAAAAGCTATATTCATTTGGTGATTATTTCAAGATCTGGTGTTTTGGCATTAGAGGTTGTAAAAATGGCCTTACAAACTTCGTCTTCTTTAATTTTTTATTCTAAAAAAGTTTTTTGTTTGTCTAGAAGGCCAGGTAGGCTCAGAGTGTAAGAGTATCTTAGCTTCCATAGTATGGCTAATAGTTTGATTGTTCTATTACCCTATCTATAAAATTTGTTCTGGGGATTTTTTTACATGACAGTGTGATTGAGAATGTACAAATGTGTCTAAGAGGTGTTTAGCTGTTCTATAGGCTTGTTGCGCTTGGGAAGTAGGGGTTTGGGAAAGGACATTTGAGCTTTCAACAGAGATTGGTTTAAGGTGGCAAAGTGATCCCTCTAAACTTTCTGCTTACATGACCGATAACTACAACCCTGCATCACCACTCTTAAGGTTCCCACAACATCCGAATGTTAGCTGAGTGTGAGATATTCTCACCAAGAAAAGGTAATCTGTAACTAAAAGGCAGCGTCAGCATCCGGCGAACCTGGGCAAGGGTTGGGGCCCACTACCCTTGGGGGGGGCTCACTCGGCCACCAGGTGCTGACGCTGCCGTCGTCATGGCTTCTGCTCCGGGACTCCGTCTCTGGGGAAGCCCATGATATCACTGTCCATATATGGACAGTGTTGTCAGGAGCAGAGCAGTGTCCCAGTAGTGCTACTAGCCCTCTGCCCGGGACTTCAGCTCTGCTCCGGACATCACTATCCATATATGGACAGTGGTGTCAGGAGCTTTAGCGCTCTGCCCGGGACTATGGCTCTGGGGTTGCCCCTGACAACACTGTCCATATATGGACAGTCAAGAAGTAGAAAAGAGAGGCAGCACTCTAAACAGATGTCTTCAGAAAACTGGATTTATTCTCCCATCAGTGCAGTAAACAGTGAAACATTTTAGCTGCTCAATGCAGTCTTTGTCAAGCATTGAGCAGCTGAAACGCTGCACTGTTTACTGCACTGATGGGAGAATAAATCCACTTTTCTGACGACATCTTCTTGGAGTGCTGCCTCTCTTTTCTACTTCTTGTTTGGACATTGTGGGATTTACAAGTCAGATCCCTGGAGGTCGGCACCCAGCTGGGCCCTGGAGGCTTCTCTTGTTCTGCTGTGCTGCCCACACTCCCTTTCCATATATGGACAGTGACGTCAGGGGCTTCTACTGAAGCGGAATCCCCAGCCAGAGCGTTGGCAATGCTCTGGCTGGGGTTTCCACTTCCAGAGGGAACCCCAAAGCCGCTACCTACAGGGAGAGGGGCTGTGTGGCACTACCAGGGAGGGTGGCTGTGTGACACTAGTAGGGAGGGGGGCTGTGTGGCACTACCAGGGTGGTGGCTGTGTGGTACTACCAGGGAGGGGGGCTGTGTGGCACTACCAGGGAGGGGGGCTGTGTGGCACTCCCTGGCAGGAAGGGCCTGTGTGGCACTACCTGGGAGGAAGGGGCTGTGCACTACCTGGGAGGGGGGCTGTGTGGCACTACCTGGGAGGAGGGGGCTGTGTGGCACTACCTGGGAGGGGGGTGGCTGTTTGGCACTACCTGGGAGGGGGGGGCTGTGTGGCACTACTTGGGAGGGGGCTGTGTGGCCCTATCTACAGAGGGCACTAAATTTATGGGGGTACAAACTGGGGGCCTAACCTCTATATTGGGGTACACACCTGGAGTCAGCCCCACTAAAAGGGAACCTTTCAGAAACTTTATGCTGCCCTCTCTGACTTTGGAATGGCAGGGCAATGAACTAATGTGGTAGTGATCCATTTAACTGTATCTGTGTTCTTTAGACGCAGATTCAATTTATGGTACAGGAGAGGATTGCGCCAGTTGATTTCAGTGGCACTGCTACCCCCTCATAGAGGCAGAAGGCCGACGTTTTGACGGAATGAATAGCGCAGTCGACTACGGTATTGATTCCGTCAAAACGATGGAACCCTTAAAGAGGCTCTGTCACCAGATTTTGCAACCCCTATCTGCTATTGCAGCAGATCGGCGCTGCAATGTAGATTACAGTAACGTTTTTATTTTTAAAAAACAAGCATTTTTGGCCAAGTTATGACCATTTTTGTAGTTATGCAAATGAGGCTTGCAAAAGTCCAAGTGGGTGTGTTTAAAAGTAAAAGTCCAAGTGGGCGTGTATTATGTGCGTACATCGGGGCGTTTTTACTACTTTTACTAGCTGGGCGTTCTGAAGAGAAGTATCATCCACTTCTCTTCAGAACGCCCAGCTTCTGCCAGATCACGCTGTGACGTCACTCACAGGTCCTGCACAGGTCGATGTAGCTACTTACCTGCAAACGCTGATGCTGCTGCAGAATCAACTGTAGCCTCTGGTGCCGATGTGTCCTCGCTCGTCTGACACGACGCAGGACCTGTGAGTGACGTCACAGCGTGATCTGGCAGAAGCTGGGCGTTCTGAAGAGAAGTGGATGATACTTCTCTTCAGAACACCCAGCTAGTAAAAGTAGTAAAAACGCCCCGATGTACGCACATAATACACGCCCACTTGGACTTTTACTTTTAAACACACCCACTTGGACTTTTGCAAGCCTCATTTGCATAACTACAAAAATGGTCATAACTTGGCCAAAAATGCTCGTTTTTTAAAAATAAAAACGTTACTGTAATCTACATTGCAGCGCCTATCTGCTGCAATAGCAGATAGGGGTTGCAAAATCTGGTGACAGAGCCTCTTTAAACAACGGTGACAAACGGAAACCATTTGCACCGGATCCATCACCATTGAAATCAATGGTGATGGAAACAGAAACCTATGGTTTCCATTTGTTTCAGTCAGGGTTCCGTTCATGGGTTCCCATGACGGAAAGCTCAGACGGAATCCATGAACGTAGCACTGACGCAGATGTGAACGAAGCCTAACACTGACATGGAAAAGAACTTAAGAATTTTAGTTCACAGTAAACTTAACTGTAGTAACTAGCAGGCTTGCCAACCGTCTGTAAATTTACAGACAGTCCGCAAAAAATGGGTGTTTTTTTCTTCCATCCGTAGCGTCCTATTAACAAGGGGGGGGGCGGTGTGGGACTACTTACAAGGGGCGTGGCTGTGTTGTTCTATCTACAAGAGGGGGTTGTGTCGCGCTATCTAAAAGGAGGTGCTGTGTGTGGCGCTATGTACACGGGGCACAAAGGGGGCACGGTTACTGAAGGGCACTTTTATTGGGTCGAGCACTAAGGGATCATTATTAAAGTCTGGGACACTGTAGATTATGAGTTTGTTTAGAGGATGGGGTATAGGTCTGGAAGGTGCTACAAAAGCGAGAAGCCAACATGTCTATGTGTCAAATTCTGCAGAGACAAGTCGTGGCTGGAATAAGCCGTCACAGCGGTCTGGGCCAGATGGAGAAAAAAAGGGAAAGTGAATGACTAATCAGAGAAAACATCACCTAAGTTAGCGGGGGGAAAGCTACAGACGAGGCTGTGATTGGTGAGTCACTCCTAGAACACTGCACAGTGCACAGGCAATGATTTTCGAATGTGTCCGTAAAAATTTTGGTCTGTCCGTCATTTTTACCTCAGTTGTCCAGAAATTTCTGAAGTGGAGGTTGGCAACCCTGGCAACTAGTGTCAGGCAGCTGCTGCCAAGGAAAATAAGATCATGGGGCGCATCAAAAGGTGTATAGATGTGGGCGTGGCTTAGATGCAGACCGAGACGGACGCTTCTGAGTGAGCTCCGTCTTAAAACCTCAAGCGACTGTCTATTAAAACTTACCCGAGGCCAGGGTCCGACTGTTCTTCGCCGCTTAGCCCGGTGGCAACGATGATGACACGGAGGAAGGGGAATAAGTCCGGCCCGAAGCGGCTAACGGACTTCTTTTCCACCCGCAGCACGAAGAAGGAGGACTCCCAAGATGGCGCCGGCTGCAGCTTCTCTGGAGAGACATGTGACAGAGGTTCGGGACTGGCGTCGCCCTCGGATTCTCCCGGTGAGTCTGCACACTCCCCGGAATGCCCGATGGTGTCCAGCCCGAGACGCAGGGACAACCAGCTGCTCTTTTCCCCTAGCTCCCCACGGACACCGGCGGGACGCCACGTGCACATGGCGGCTGGGAGACAGCAGCAAGAGGAGAACGAGCCCCCCCCTGGTAACCAGGTTTCCCAAACGGAACAGATCTCATCTGTCATTTCCTTGCAAGAGGATAATTTACTTGCGGAGGGTGACCCGATTTCTAGCCTCCCCACTACAGACCAGGTGGCATCGGAATCTTTTATTAAAGAACTAGTGATGGCCCTGAGGGGGTCCCTGCAAAAGGATTTAGCAAAGATTACTGCTACGCTACATACTAACATAGAGGAGTTAGGCTCCAGAGTGGATCACGTGGAAAGGAAAATGGGGGACTTCACTCAGGCACATAATGATCTAGTGGATGCACACTATACTTTAGAGGAAGAGGTGGAAAGTATGAAATCTAAGATGGCGGATATGGAAGATAGGAACAGGAGGAACAACGTTAAATTTCGGGGCATTCCTAAATCCGTGTCTCCGGCAGACCTCCCATTGTTCTTGCAAAAGCTGATTAAATCTCTCTTACCTCACTCTTCGCCTCAGGATCTGATCATAGACCGGGCACACTGTTTGCCTAAACCTAAAGATTTACCATCAGAAGTACCAAGAGATGTACTTTCTCGCATTCATTTTTTCCATGTCAAGGAAGCCTTAATGTTTGCAGCGCGAAAAGCCCAGAAACTCCCAGACCCTTATGAAGGGGTACATCTTTATGCGGATCTCTCACAAGTCACACTTCAAGCTAGAAGGAGTTTCCTGCCTGTTACCCTCTCGCTACGGAACAACAAGATACCGTATAAGTGGGGGTTCCCTACGAAGCTTTTGGTCAGGAGGGAGGATCGTACGCATGTTCTTCATAAGCCTGCGGATGGTATTCAATTGCTGAAGGAATGGGGGGTCCCGATGTCCGACATACCTGTGAAACCCTCACTTAGAGGTCCGTCCAGAATTTCTCCGGAGTGGCGGGGCCAGACTGACTCTCGCTGAAGGTACTTTGTGCTTGAGATTATGAGGTTGAGTCTCTTCAGGCCGAACTTTCGTCCCCAGATATCTTTACAGGATCGTTGAGATCTTCTAGATCCTGTGGTTCTCATATTTCATCAGGGTCTGTTATATCCCTGACACATGTGGTTAATTTTGTGGTTCAACTATTCCCTGTTTTCCTCCCATACATGTTACACCAAGTGTATATTCTCCGGTTCGCCTACAGATGGTGATGAGCCGGGGTTATGGCAGATTGCATATGGTATAATGCTCATTAGAAATTTTGATAATGGCGGTTAAAATAGTCTCACTGAATGTAAAGGGATTGAATAGTCCATTTAAAAGATCCTCCGCCTGGAAAGAAGCCCGAAGTTCTAGAGCAGATATTCTGTGTTTACAGGAGACACATTTCCAGAAGGAGCAGTGCCCTTCTTTTGTTAGTCCGAATTTCCCTCATGTTTTTATGGCTAATTCTGATAGGAAAAAAGCGGGGGTCTTGATTGCAGTCAGAGATACTTTGGATTTCAAGCTGGTGGATTCTTTGATTGATGTGGGGGAGAGATTTCTTGCTCTGGTGTGTTCTATCAATGACTCTTTGATAACGTTAGTCAATATCTATGCTCCTAACGCCTCACAGATCCGCTTTCTGAACAAAACCATGCGGAAAATTCGCAAGATCCAAAAGGGTCAACTCATCCTTTGTGGGGATTTTAATGTAGTTCCAGATAGAGTTATGGACACCACCAGCAAGAGCAAGAGGTCTCTCCCTACACTCTCACCGTGGGCTCAGAAAGAAGACCTTTATGATGTGTTGTCCAAGGAATTCACTTTCTACTCTTCCTGCCATCACACTTTCTCTCGGATCGATGTATTCCTAGTAGATAAATGGTTGCTGCAAGCAGTACATAAGGCAGAGATAGGGGTGATCACGTGGTCAGACCACGCTCCTATTTCCATGCAGATAGCGTTGGCTCCCTGGTCTCGTCCCTTCAGGAATTGGCGCAACAAAACCTTCCTGATGGCCCTTACTAAATATAAAGGGCATATTTCCTCTCAATTACAGGAATATTTTGATCTGAATGACTCCCCAGAGGTGGACCCCTTTATCCTATGGAATGCCCATAAGGCAGTTATGCGAGGACTCCTGATCAAGCAGAGCTCGCACTATTATAAACAGAAACGGGTTAATACGGACAAGGTCCTGGAACAGATCAAAGCTCTGGAGACCCAACAAAAATCCTCCCCTTCGGATACACTAAATGATGCGCTGACCAAACTTAGACAGGAGCTTAGGAGGCTGCTCATAGCGGACTTTGATAAGCATTTAACCTCGCTCCGCATGACCTACTATACCTCACATAATAAGGCGGGCAAATATATGGCAACAAGGGTTAAACTGAAACAGCAAAAGAGCAAGATTCCATTCTTAGCGGCAGAAGGTGGGGATTCTAAGGTTTCGAACCCTCAAGACATTGCAGACAGATTTAGTTCATTTTACGCTAAGCTTTATAATTTAAAAGAAGACCCTGCCACGTCTCACCCTACTTTAGAGACAATAGATGGGTTTTTGGACAAGTTACAGCTGCCCAAGATAACCCCTCTACAGCTAGACCAACTTAATGCCCCTATTCTGACAGAAGAGGTGATCAGAGTAATTCGGATGGGTAAGCAACATAAGGCCCCGGGACCGGATGGGTTCTCCTCCGAATATTATAAACTAAATGAGAAGGTATTAGCCCCTTACTTGGCGCAAATTTTCACCGCTGCAATGGTCAAGGGCAGCCTTCCCAAGGAAATGCTGCAAGCGACCATAGTAACCATCCCTAAGCAGGGGAAATCTCCTACGCTGCCAGCTAATTTTAGGCCCATATCCTGAATTGCGACACCAAACTTTATGCAAAAATACTGGCCCAACGCCTTTTGACTATACTCCCTACCATAATACATAATGACCAGGTGGGGTTTACGAAAGGTCGACAAGCCCCAGATGGCACCAGACGCATCATCAACCTGATCTCCAAGGCAGAGATTAGCCGGACGCCTTCTCTTCTCCTAACACTGGATGCGGAGAAGACGTTCGATAGGATTCATTGGGACTTTGCCTTTGCTACCATGCGAAGGTTCGGTTTCTCTGGTCCCATTCTCACTGCGATAGGTGCTCTATATTCCTCACCCTCAGCTAGGGTCCTGGCTAACGGGATGATGTCCAGACCATTTAATATCACCAATGGCACCAGACAGGGATGTCCTCTCTCTCCCTTACTGTTCACTATGGTTATGGAGCCAATGGCGGAAATGATCCGAATGGATTTGGGGGTGCGAGGGATTTCAGTAGGGCATAGACAGCATAAGATAGGCTTATTCGCTGACGACTTAATTTTGACCCTCACAGACCCATTGACATCTCTTAGAAGAGTATCCGAAATTCTGGAATGGTTCAGTAGGGTCTCGTATTATAAAATTAATGTGTCCAAATCTCAGATATTGGGATTATCAATCTCCACAAGACTGCGCCAGGACATTCAGAAAGAATTCTCGTATGGTTGGGAAGACGTGTCGATCCCTTATCTAGGTATTAAATTATGTTCCAATACCTCTAAACTGGAACATATTAATCTTCTTCCTTTATATGATAAACTGCAGGGGGAACTTCAGCGTTTGTCAGACACAGAACCGTCTTGGATGGGACGCATGGTCCTATATAAAATGTTAATTCTGCCCAAGATACTATATATTTTTAGAACAGTTGTAGTCCCTATGCCTAGGCCCCTTCTTCGTAAGCTACAAGATCAGTTGATGGGATTTATTTGGAACAAAGGGAAACCACGGGTGGCTCGGCAGCGTCTCTATGTCCATAGACGGAGGGGGGGCATGGGGGTCCCGAACCTTGAAGCGTATCATGCAGCTATAGTGGTACGTCAATTGAGACACTGGTGTCTTCCATTCACAGGCTCTAGTTGGCCTACGATTGAACGCCATCTGATTGGAGATATCCCTCTCTCCTCGTTATTGTTAGCTCAGGCGAAGTTCCCTAAAAGCTTGATTCCGCGTTTTCCTACGGTGACAGTTTCTATCCAGGCATGGAAAGCAGCCCTAAAAACAATACCCCCCGCCGCTCCTACCCGCACGATCCCTCTACCGGTGGACACCCTGGAACTTCTGGTTCCTAACCTAAAACTGGAGAACTGGGACGCCCGGGGGATAGTGACACTACCCGATCTGTTTAGTGATGACACTATAAAACCTTTCTCTGAGCTATGTACGGAATTTGGAATCTCACAGACAGATCTTTTTAAATACAGGCAGGCTAGACATCTTCTTCCATCTAGATCGCATGCGCAGGTACAGATTCCATCTGGGCTATATGACTTGATCTTCAAGACCGTCACGGGGGATTCTAAGTTAACTAGAGCCTTATATGATATAATTCTGGGAGAGGTGTCAGCCTCCAAAACCCCGCAAATGGCTAAATGGGAAGAGGATTTGGGGTCCACATATGACGTTGAGGCATGGGAAAAAGCGATTAAGTGAACGTTGAGGTCCACTATGAACTCGAATCTCCTGGAAGTTTTCCACAAAATACTTTTAAGATGGTACTATACTCCATTCAAGTTGTCCAAGATATACCCGACCTCTAGCCCCTTGTGTTGGAGAGGTTGCGAGAAGGTTGGGTCATTACTTCATATTTTTTGGGAATGCCCAGTTATTGCTCCACTGTGGAAAGCGGTGTTTGATTTACTGTCCACATTAGTAGGTACCCAGATGGAACTCAGTGCAGCCTTAGCCCTTCTCTCCTTGGACATAGATGCTGTAGTGCCGCCCCAAAGAGTTATCGTGTCCCACATATCTCTCTCGGTAAAACTTTTATTGGCTAAACGTTGGAAAACTAATGTAGCTCCCTCTATGTTGGAAGTGATTGACAGTGTTTCATCTCATTGTGCGTACGAGAGGCTCTTTGCACTTCGTCTTAACAAAATGGAGCGCTTCAAATCCCAATGGCGATCGTGGATAGACAGGTTCCCTTGCTGAGCAATATAGTCCACAGAAGATGGTGATTCATGGGAGATGTATTGTTAAAGGTACTAAAATGTTGTACTAATCAATGTATACTTGGTGTGTATCCTGGTTTCCCCCACCCTCCCCGGTTAATTTTTTCCTTCTGTCTTCCCTTCCCCCTCCACAGGTCACTTCTCAATTGTTGATATGCATCACATAGGTACTTCCTTGCAAGGAAATTCTGTACCAATTGTATTATCTGTAACCTGTGGTTTCTTTGATAAACTAATAAAAAAATAATGATTTAAAAAAAAAAAAAGGTGTATAGATGCACATGACAAGAACATAGTTCTACCACTTCATAAATCACTCACATGCAATATTGTGTATAGTTTTGTGAACGAGTGCACAAAAAAATAAAACAGTAGAGCTTGAGCGGGTTCAAAGATGGCCAACTAAAGTAATAAAATAAATGAGTGGGCTACAGTACCCAAAAAGATTATCATAATTAGGGTTATTTAGTTGATAAAAAAGTTGACTGAGGGGTGATCTAATAACTATGTGTAAATATATCAAAGGTCAATACAGAGATCTCTCTCATGTACTATTTTTAGCCAAGACTGTAACTATAACAAGGGAGCATCCTCTATGCCTAGAGAAAAGAAGGGTTCTACACGAACATAGGAGATTCTTTACTGTAAGAGCAGTGAGACCATAGAAGTTGTCATTTTGAATTCACTGTATCTTAAAAGTTGTGCTTTTTTCTAAGTCATTCATTTGTAAACTTGCCTGAAGAAGGAAACTTTGTGCTCTGAAAGCCGCATATATAATTTTTATGGTTAGCCAATAAAGGTATCATACCTACAATACTTTTGTCTTTTTTGACACAAAAGTATTTAAAGGGGTTGTCCCAAGTTGATAAATGGAGCTATAAAGCTCCCCCATGTAAAAATAAGAAGAATTCTAATTACCTGTCCGTCGTCCAGCGATGTCGTTTTCTTGCTATTCTTGATTGAAGTTGCGGTCGGTCCCTCTTTGTATCCTGCTCGTTGCCTAGGTTCCCGGCCACCGCTATTTACCTTTAGCGGTGGCCGCGCATGCGTAATGACATCCTCTGCGTCCGGAGCAGAGGATGTCATTTGCTCGTGAACGCGCATCTCGGCGCTTCTCGGCGCATGCGCAGAAGATGCAGTGGAAAGGCACCCGTCGCAAGGAGAAGTCTGCGCTCCGCTAAAGGTAAGTGTGTATATGTTTGTGTGTGTGTGTGTGTGTGTGTCTGTGTATATATGGGTGTGTTTGTGTATATGTGTGTGTGTGTGTGTGTGTGTGTGTGTGTGTGTGTGTGTGTGTTTATGTGTGAGTGTATATATGGGTGTATTTGTGTGTATGTGTATATGTTTGTGTATATTTTTGTGTTTGTGTGTGTATATGTTTGTGTGTGTGTGTGTGTGTGTGTGTGTGTGTGTGTGTGTGTGTGTTTTTGTATATGTGTGGGTTTGTGTATGTGTTTGTGTATATATGGGTGTGTTTGTGTACATATGTTTGTGTGTATATGTTTGTGTGTATATGTGTGTTTGTGTATATATGGGTGTGTTTCTGTATATGTTTGTATGTGTGTTTGTGTATGTGTGTTTGTGTATATTTGGGTGTGTTTGTGTACATGTGTTTGTGTATATGTGTGTGTGTTTGTGTATATATGGGTGTGTTTGTGTATATGTGTTTGTGCATATGTGTGTGTGTGTGTGTGTGTGTGTGTTTGTGTGAGTGTATATATGGGTGTATTTGTGTGTATGTGTATATGTTTGTGTATATGGGTGTGTTTGTGTATATGTTTGTGTGTATATGTTTGTGTGTGTGTGTGTTTTTGTATATGTGTGTGTTTGTGTATGTGTATATATGGGTGTGTTTGTGTACATATGTTTGTGTATATGTTTGTGTGTATATGTGTGTTTGTGTATATATGGGTGTGTTTGTGTATATGTTTGTGTGTGTGTTTGTGTATATTTGGGTGTGTTTGTGTACATGTGTTTGTGTGTGTATATATGTGTGTGTGTGTGTGTGTGTGTGTGTGTGTGTGTGTTTGTGTATATATGGGTGTGTTTGTGCATGTTTGTGTGTATGTGTGTGTATTTTTGTATATTTGTGTGTTTGTTTATATGTGTGTTTGTGTATATATGGGTGTGTTTGTGTACATGTGTATGTGTGTGTTTGTGTGTATATGTGTGTGTTTGTGTGTACATGTTTGTGTGTATGTGTTTATGTGTGTGTTTGTGTAATATATGGGTGTGTGTTTATGTGTTTGTGTATATGTTTGTGTGTGGTTGTTTGTGTGTGTGTGTGTAGGTGAGTATAAGTATCGGTATTGTTCACATTGATAACTTTTTTTTAATGTTGTTGCAGATTTTGATGTACCGATTGGACTACGTCTTTCGATTAGTTGGACTACTGCGTAGATCTACGTTTTTTGAAAATTTTAATAAAATGGTTAACGAGGGTTTTGTTGGGGATTTCTTATTTCAATAAAAAAAAATTGTCTTTGTCTTTTTTTTTCAAACTTTATTAGTGCCTAGATAATGGCAGTTGGCTGATTGACAGCGTCCATTATAAAGGCGGTACTTAGTGTTAGCCGGTGCAGAGGCTAGCACTAACCACCCATTATTACCCCGGTACCCACCACCACCAGGGGTGCCGGGAAGAGCTTGGTACGATCCAGTACCCGACCATCTGTTGTGATGGTCGGGTACTGGGGCGGCCGTAGGCTGGTATTATGAGGCTGGGAAGGGCCAAAAACAGTGGACCTTCCCACCCTTGTAATGCTAGGCTGCTGCTGCTGTGTTGTATCGGGCTGGTTATAAAAATGTGGGGGACCCCCACGTCGTTTTTTTTCTAAATTTAACAATAGACGTTGGGTCCCCCACATTTTTAATAACCAGCCATATACAAGGCCGCAGCAGTCTGGCATTACACAGGTGGGAGGGGCCACTGGCTTAGTACATTCCCAGGCTAATAACACTGTGTTGTTTGTGGCTGGTTATGATAAATTGGGTGGAACCCCATGTCTTTTTAATAAAAATAATAAATAAATAATAAAAAAAAAATGACGTGGGGTCCCCCCCATTTTTATAACCAGCCAGATACAACACAGCAGCAGCAGCCTAGCATTACAAGGGTGGGAAGGTCCACTGTTTTTGGCCCTTCCCAGCCTCATAATACCAGCCTGCGGCCGCCCCGGAGCCCGACCATCACAATAGATGGTCGGGTACTGGATCGTACCCAGCTCTTCCCGGCACCCCTGGTGGTGGTGGGTACCGGGGTAATAATGGTGTTTAGTGTTAGCCTCTGCATCGGCTAACACTAAGCCTCCCCTTAGTAATGGACCTTGTCACTCAGACAGCGGCCATTACTAAAGTGATAGTAATAAAACTTGAAAATAAAACACAAAGATATAGATAAAATATTTTATTGAAATAAAGCACCCCCAACACAACCCTCATTAACCATTTTATTGATGAAATAAAAAAGCGTCATCTAAGTAGTCCTCGAAACCGACGTAGTCCAAACACCAAACCTGTAAAAAATCAAAAATATTAAAAAAAATAATTAAATAAAACATGTCGTAGGCTTAGTTTCACTTTCATGTGTGATACTGACTGTTATACCATGTATAGAAGCCTGCGGCAAAGTTGGCTTAGATACAGGGCAGACAGTATCATACATAGCCATACAGACATTTATACAAACAAACATACATACATACATACAAGCAAACATACATACAAGCAAACATACATACAAGCAAGCAAACATACAAGCAAGCAAACATACAAGCAAGCAAACATACAAGCAAGCAAACATACATACATGCAAGCAAACATACATACAAACATACATACATACATACAAGCAAACATACATACATACAAGCATACATACATACAAGCAAACATACATACAAGCAAACATACATGCAAGCATACATACATGCAAACATACATGCACATATACACATACAAACATGACAACATACATACAAGAAAACATACATACAAACATACATACATGAAAACATACATACATGCAAACATACATGCACATATACACATACAAACATGACAACATACATACAAGAAAACATACATACATGAAAACATACATACATGCAAACATACATGCACATATACACATACAAACATGACAACATACATACAAGAAAACATACATACATGAAAACATACATACATGCAAACATACATGCACATATACACATACAAATATGACAACATACATACAAGCAAACATACATACATACATACATACATACAAGCATACATACAAGCAAACATACATACATACACACATACATGCACATATACACATACAAACATGACAACATACATACAAGAAAACATACATACAAACATACATACATACATACATGCAAGCAAACATACATACATACAAGCAAACATACATGCATACAAGCAAACATACATACATGCAAACATACATGCACATATACACATACATGCACATATACACATACAAACATGACAACATACATACAAGAAAACATACATACATGAAAACATACATACATGCAAACATACATGCACATATACACATACAAATATGAGAACATACATACAAGCAAACATACATACATACAAGCATACATACATACATACAAGCAAACATACATACAAGCAAACATACATACACATACATGCACATATACACATACAAACATGACAACATACATACAAGAAAACATACATACAAACATATAGCCGATATAAGAAAAAGAGCAACAGAAATCTGCATAACCAAAAGTCCAAAACAAGTCGCACATGTGAATATGTGTGGACAAATTGGTCGATTTCAGGGTGTGAAACCCCAACAGCATCAAAGAATGCAATAGAAAACCAAAAAAGAAGAGTTGACGCTGAAGAACTGAGAAGTAAAATGTTTATACAAAAAGAATACTTTATTGACAATAATAACACACTATAAAAAGAATCCAAAAAACCACAGTAAAAACAGGGATCTTTGGCTGATGCATGTAATCAAAACCATGTGACTATGCAAGAGACTGGTACAAAAAGTGCATGTGCGTCTTGAAAGAGGGTAATGAATGTGTATATGTGTCCGTTAAATGGCAGTCTATGCAAAAAGTAGTTCAATGAAATACATGTATAAATATACAATATGATAGACTGCATAGAAATGGATCAAATGATTAAAAATAGCAAGACAACGGATAAAGCAGCACAAGTGCTACATGACATATGAGGTACATAGGAACGGAAACATGCAGGACACAGTAAATGGAAAAGTAAATGGAATATTATATGCAAAGTCAAATAAAGTCTCACATACCCATGGTAGTTGGACGAGGTAAGTGCAGCCAAAGTCCACCCCAACGCGCGTTTCGGCGCTAATGCCTTCGTCTGGGGGTCGAAGGCATTAGCGCCGAAACGCGCGTTGGGGTGGACTTTGGCTGCACTTACCTCGTCCAACTACCATGGGTATGTGAGACTTTATTTGACTTTGCATATAATATTCCATTTACTTTTCCATTTACTGTGTCCTGCATGTTTCCGTTCCTATGTACCTCATATGTCATGTAGCACTTGTGCTGCTTTATCCGTTGTCTTGCTATTTTTAATCATTTGATCCATTTCTATGCAGTCTATCATATTGTATATTTATACATGTATTTCATTGAACTACTTTTTGCATAGACTGCCATTTAACGGACACATATACACATTCATTACCCTCTTTCAAGACGCACATGCACTTTTTGTACCAGTCTCTTGCATAGTCACATGGTTTTGATTACATGCATCAGCCAAAGATCCCTGTTTTTACTGTGGTTTTTGGATTCTTTTTATAGTGTGTTATTATTGTCAATAAAGTATTCTTTTTGTATATACATACAAACATACATGCAAGCAAACATACATACATGCAAGCAAACATACATACATGCAAGCAAACATACATGCATACAAGCAAACATACATACAAGCAAACAAACATACATGCAAACATACATACAAGCAAACATACATACATGAAAACATACATACAAGAAAACATACATGCACATATACACATACATGACAACATACATACATACATACACATATACACATACATGACAACATACATACATGGAAACATACATGCACATATACACATACAAACATGACAACATACATGCACATATACACATACAAACATGACAACATACATACATGAAAACATACATACATGCACATATACACATACAAACAGGACAACATACATACAAGAAAACATACATGCACATATACACATACATGACAACATACATACAAAAATAAACTCACTAAGACGTTCCCACGAAGAGCTGAAAGGTCCCGTCACTTTTCTTCTCCCATTCACAATAACAGAGCGGTGGGTGCAGATGACGTAATCACGTGTGCCTGATATGATTACGTCATCTGCGCCACAACGCATTGTTACTATGAATGCGAGCGGCGCCAAGAAGAGGGAAGATGGCAAGTGACGGGACCGTTCAGAGCGCCGTTAGAACGTCTTAGGTGAGTTTATTTTTTTTATATATTTTTAGTTGTTCGCCGGGTGCTGATGCATCACCGGTACGGCGGCTACAAACATTACATGTAGTGAGAGGGTGGGGGAGAAGTTGTTTGCCGAAACGGGGTGAATGTAGTGTAGTGTAGTGCAGTGTAGTGTTGTTGACATTCACGGTAAGTTCGTCTCAATCGGGCTTACCATGCCCGCTTGAGACGAACATTCTCCCGATGCTGCTAGAACTACAGTATCTAGCAACATCGGGAGCGCGCACACTGCAGAGCGGAGCGGCTTGATTGACATCGAGCCGCTCACGCCCCTTTTTAGAAAAGATAACCAGCACTTGCTGAGTTATCAAGTGTAAAAAAAAGGCACTTAGGAAATGAATTTTAAATTTTTTTTAACAGCAAATGTTTTAAAATTCATTTCCTGCTTAGAATGTTTAAAAA
Organism: Rhinoderma darwinii; assembly: GCF_050947455.1. NCBI lineage: Eukaryota > Metazoa > Chordata > Amphibia > Anura > Rhinodermatidae > Rhinoderma > Rhinoderma darwinii. The sequence goes on along the minus strand of NC_134689.1, from coordinate 249,104,126 downwards.
AAAAAATTTGAGTCAACTTGGGACAACCCCTTTAACATTGCATATTGATTCTGTCTAACACGGTACTACACTATTTTTTACTGTACTTCGTAAATAAAATACTGACACTAAGAGAAACATTTTTAACATATAGCCCTTGCAACCCGTCTGCACAACAGGGCAGTGCTTCTCACCTATAACTTGCTTCCTTACCTTAAAGTGGCTCTGTCACCACATTATAAGTGGCCTATATTGTACACGATGTGATTGGTGCTGATTGTAATGTAGATTACAGTAGTGGTTTTTTATTTCGAAAAACGATCATTTTTTACGGAGTTATGACCTATATTAGCTTTATGCTAATGAGTTTCTTAATGAACAACTGGGCGTGTTTTACTTTTTGACCAAGTGGGCGTTGTACAGAGGAGTGTATGACGCTGACCAATCAGTGACCAATCAGCGTCATACACTTCTCTCCATTCATTTACACTGCAGATAGAGATATAGTTATATCGCTATGTGCAGCTACATAAACACATTATAACGTTACTGCAGTGTCCTGATAATGAATATGCATTACCTACAGCCAGGACGTGATGTGTATACGAATCCTGACCACTTCTGTAGCGTCTGTGTGATATCTACAGCAAGGCAAGCGTAATCTCGTTTGAAATGACAGGTTACGCTTGCCTTGCTGTAAATATCACAGAGACGCTACAGAAGTGACAGGATTCTGTTTAGGCCACGCAGGCTGCTCACAGTAGCACGAGTAACATGCGGCCTGGCGTTGTCCTGTTGAAAAACGGCTTCTGGGACACTTTGGAGAAATAGCTGTATCACTGCTTCCAATGTAACGCTGAGCTGTTAGTGTACCTGAAATAAAGATTAGAGGGGTCGGCTACCGTACATGATCCCACCATGCACCATAATTCCGGGCGTAGGACCGTTGTGTCGTTCCCTTGTGAAGGCCTCTTCTTGGCGTTGCCCACGTGGTTTCCATACTAATCTCCGGCTATCATTGCGTCCGAGACAAAAGCGGGACTCATCACTGAAGAGGATAAACCTCCATTCCAGCCTCCATTGCCGTCTTGCTGTGCCCCATGATTTCCTTTGGGAGCGTTGGCGTGTGGTGTATGGAACAGCTGTAGCTGGACATCTGGCTCGTAGCCAAATGTCATGCAAACGCCTTCTGATGGTTTGTGTCAACACTGGTTGCTGCCCTAGGCTTGGGATGTGACATCCAATCACTTGCAGTACAGAATGGATCACTACGTACCATTCTTGCAATCAGACGATCCGTCCGTGCAGAGGTTCGCCTCCGCGCACCTCTAGCTGTCATTCCCGTTCCTTGTTGTTCTCCCAGCCTCCGGGACACGCAACAGTGCTGACATCTCTGCCTAGATGCGTAGCAATCTGCCATGATAAACCAAGGTCTATCAGCTCAAGGATTCTGTCCCTCTCAGTTTACGACAAGTGCCGATAACTGGCACGTCGACGAACACGTTGACGTCCCACACCACTTGATCCGATTTTTGAGATTTCAAGTGGCTAAAAAACTTTGCTTTCACTCTGGATTTTTGTTCTCTCCCACATGCCACAGATTGGAGCTAGGTAATTAAGGAAACCCTAAGCATCACAGGATAGCCTCAAGTCAATTAAACTTCAGGGACACCGATCTGTCCAGTTAGGAATCATAGGCGATTCTGAATCAATTTCACCTACTTCAATGCAAATGAAAGTGACAACGTGCACCGGAGAGGCATAAGCAAGACAACCCCCAAAAAGGAACAGTTTTGCAGGTGGTAGCAACAGACAATTTCTCTCTCCTTATCCTTCCTGACTGATTCTTATATTGTATTGCTAGTGTCCTTGTCACTACTCTTACCATGAGGCAGTAGGTGCAGCCCATTCAAGTTGCACAGGTGGTCCAGCTCCTAAAGGATGGCACATCCATACCTGCCGTCCCAAGAACGTTTGCTGTGTCTCCCAGCACAATTTTAAGAGCATGGATCAGATACCAGGACACAGGCCGTTCCATGAGGAGCTGGACAGGGCCATGGGATGGCATTAACGCATCAGCAGGACCTTTGTGCAAGGAGAAACAGGAGGAGCACTGCCAGAGCCCTACAACATGACCTCCAGCAAGCTACTGGTGTGCATGTTTCTGACCAAATTGTCAGAACCAGACTCCATGAGGGTGGTATGAGGGCCCAAAGTCCTGTATTTTTTAAACATGAATCTTTTGTTTTTTTTAGATCCGATTTAGGCTGGGTTCCCACGTAGCTTAAACGCTGCGGAATTTCAGCATTTACATTAGCAGCAAAGTGTATGAGATTTACAAAATCTTATGCCCACGCTGCCGAAAAACCCTGCAGCATAAACGTTAATTGACCTGTGGTGCGGATTTTAAATCCGCAGCATGTCAATTTATGCTGCGTTTTAGTTGATTTTGCGGGTTGAATTCAATGGGGATGCAAATCCCGCAACAAAAAGCCAAGTGTTTAGACTTTTGCGGCGTATTCGCAGCGATTACGACGCAAAAATAGCAACTACGGAAAAAGAAAAAAACGTACTTACCCAGAAGTTTGTGTTTCTTCGTCCAGTCCAGCCTTTTGGGATGACGATGCATCCCATGTGACTGCTGCAGCCAATCACAGGCTGTAGCGGTCACATGGGCTGCAGCGTCATCCAGGGAGGCCGGACCGGACTGCACAGGAGGGACGCGTCGCTATAACATCGGCCTAGGTAAGTATGAGCGTTTTTTACCGCTGCTTTCCGTAACGGAGAATCCATCCGAAAAAACGCACCACGATGTGGGGTGATTTATTCGGACGGAATGTACTGCGGGTTCCAGGTTGGTTACGCTGCGTGATTTTATGCAGCGTATCTGACCCGTGGGAGCCTTAGGCTATGTTCACACGGGGTAACCGCGTCGCAAAACTCGGCAAAAACGGCCTGAAAATGCCTCCCATTGATTTCAATGGGAGGCGTCGGCGTCTTTTTCCCGCGAGCAGTAAAACTGCCTCGCGGGAAAAAGAAGCGACATGCCCTATCTTCGGGCGCTTCCGCCTCTGACCTCCCATTGATTTCAATGGGAGGCAGAGAAAGCGTATTTCGCGCTGTTTTATGCTCGCGGCGCTCAATGGCCGTGGGCGAAAAACGGCGCGAAAATCGGCGTGCAGGGAGAGGAAAATCTGCCTCAAAGTTCCAAATGAAATTTTGAGGCAGATATTCCTCCCCCAAAATACTCCGTGTGAACATAGCCTTAGAGTGCCGCATCAGTTAAGGCCCTATTACACCGGCCGTTTTTGGCTGATGCAGCGAGCGCTGATCAATGAGACAGCTCGTTTATCGGCGCACGTTTGCTCCCATACATTATTATCATGTCGGCAGTGCGACTCCGTTTACACAGGGCGATGTGCTGCCGACAACGATATTTAATATTTTACTTTTTTAAAACGATACAAACAGCAGATGATCGAGCGTTTGCTCATTCATCTGCTGATCGTTTCCTAGTTTACGCAGGGCAATTATCGCCAACAAGCGTTATATTAATGCTCATCTCCCCGATAATCGTCCTGTGTAAAACCCACTTTACCGTACGACATCCCAGTGAGTATTGTGCACGGGTCTAATTAACTACAATTGGACCCGTGCACAACAGTTTCCAGGTGTCAGAGTATAAACCAGACTGACACTTGTTTCCTTCGTTTTTGTTAGCGCTATATATACATAGGCAGCCTAGATGGAATTGGGCGCTTCATATAAACGATCCGAGTGCAAAGGAGGAAATGTGAGTGACGCCTCCACAGCATCCTGCGTGATGTATATGAGCAACCGGTCCCTGTTCTTCGTCTGGTAGCGCACAGTTACTATAGAAACCATCTGACTGGACTCAGTAGGGGCAGTGATATCAACTTACGTCAGGAAGCCACGCCCTCATGTTGCTATGATGGAAAAAGTCCCGGTTCACTGTGCTGTGTCTTAACCTCTTGTGTCCCTCCGCACCGCCATGGAGTGCCCGCACCTTACCGCAAGTGTCTGCATGGCACCGGACACTGCCGCTTTCCCTAGCGGTTGCCCCTCCTCGTGGTGCTGCAGTGGTGAGTTCTGTTACTCCTCCCCGTACTCCATCGCCGGAGACGCAACGCCGCCTGGCTGCAGTGCTCAGGAAAGTCCCCGGCTCCAGGCATGGCCTAGTGGGAGATTTGTTATTGTGTAGAAAAAGCTGAGCTGGGGTATCCTCCAGTACTGGAAATACGAGTATGTACGGCACTGTCTTTAACCCTCAATACGGTGTCTCATAAAAGAGGTTTATACGTTGTTACAACGCATAGAAGGGCAGGAATATCTGTAGTATCACGATAGTGGTGACAAACAATATCAGTACACGTGCATCCTTGTACTATGTCAATAACGTGATCCCCCCCCCCCTGTGCACTATGAGGTGGACCCCCTATTGTTCAGAGCATTCAGTATTGTATGGACCCATATTTCATATCATACAGTGACTCATCTGATCAGTAATAACCCGTTATATTATGCCAATGGTTTGGTTTTTTTGCTATTTATTTTCCAGTGCTCTGTATAGATTCTAGACTATATATTATGTCATGAGTTTATTGTATGTATGAAGTAGTTTTCACAGCACCTTCTCTTCCCTATCACCTCTCCAGACTGCGGGCACATGGGCCACTATTTCCATGTTTACATAGTCCAGTGCCAGCCTGTGAGGCGGTGTTCACATGTGGCAGAATACCTCCTCCTTTGTGTGCGTTGGAGATCTGGTTCCTAGGCGCTCGCTGGGTTTAGGGCACGTTCTTTGTTATCTCCTTTAGCTAGTACAAGGAAATCCCTAGGTGGGGGTCTGGCTGTAGAGGATGGAGGTGGGGAGGTGACTCCATGTGCTGGTATTGTTACAAGTCCTACACTGCAGTGGTTGCGGTTCCTGAATCCTGATTTCCTTGGGCGAGGCTGCTCGGAGCTGCACAATTCTCTGTGGTACCCCCTTTCTTCTGCGCTGCTTCCATTTCTGATTATCTGTAGTAACTTACACAAGCCATTACAGTAACAGATGTGTTATTGTTCTGCTTATCGTATTAAAAGGAAGAGCACAGAAATATTTCTTACAATCATATCCTCAATGGACGAGAAGGAGATTATTACTTTCTTAAGGTGGCTTTAGACCGCGCCATCCGCCATCAATCTGTTTGTGCACCCTGGCAGATCCTCGTCCTCCGGCTGCCATTAGGGACATCGAGGATCTAACAGGATGATTTTTTTCGTCCAACCCTTTTGTTTCCGTCAGCCAAGGAGGCCAGGGGTGTGTTTGAGATATCGTTTCGGGGTGTACAGATAGTGGGCACTCCACCACCTCATGAGATAGAAGTTGGCATTTGACCAGGACTACAGTAACCTCATGCAGAATAGCCTTTACCTTTCTAGATTTCTGCACCACCCACCGCTATGCTGTACAGACTCCTATCAACAGTATAATGCACAGGGAGAAACAGCTGCAAGTACTTCCTTACTACAGCCGAGCGAACAAAAAACTACCGCCAAGGTGGCATGACCATCCTGCAGCTCTAACGCTTTGATGGTGGTGTATAACTACACTGCCCAGACAGAAGGACCACCAGGGACTAAGGCTTTGTTCACATCTGCGTTGGAGGCTTTGTTAGGGGCTTCCGTCGCAGATCCGGGCGAGAATACCGGAAACCATAGCGCAGCATTTTGCGCTATTGTTTCCTTCAAAACCACGGAGACCCCGACGGAACCCATTAAAGTCAATGAGTTCCATCGGAAGCTGGTGGAGTCCGCGGTGCAGTTGAACTGGCGCTTCCGGTTATTCCCTTGTTCTGCCCCTCTGACAGAGCAGAAAAAACGGAAGGGCGAGTGAGGATGTAAACGAGACCTAACAGCAGAAAAAACAAATAATTTTGCAGATGTGTTGACGAGTGAATAACACTAAACTCAAAACATAACGGTACGTGGCTGCGGACTTTAGCTCTTCCCTTTTTACTGCCTGTTAACCAATCACAACCTACGTGGTAGCGTCTACCATTGTCAGACCTTTTAGGAGCCTGTCACCATCTGTTGGCCGGCAGTAACATGGAGCAGGACTTAGGTGCCATTCTGTCATTTACAAAATTTTATTTATATATATATATATATTATGCGTATCCTTTTTCTCACTGTGTACTGTTTGCATCTATTTTAGTTTGTCGTTCCAATAAAAGCCCATGGGTTTGTCTGACTTGTTCCAGTGTCCACTGTGGCCGGTAAGTACAGTAAAATTATATTAATCTAACATTGAGACCTGACAGATGATGTGTTATTAAGCATTCTGGATTAGGAAATGAACAGTGGAACAAATTAGGATATTCCGTAAATGTCTGAGTGGTGGGGAAATAGAAACTCATAGGCTTGAATGAAGAGAGCTGCATGCACAGACACCTCTCAATTTAGTCACATAACAGACCCTTATGGCAAATCTTGTGAGTATGCTATAAATGTCTCAGATAGGAATAACACCATGATCATATTCAAGAAGTATCTAGATTTGAAAAAAAATATAAAAAAATATTGGAGTGCACCGTGGGTGTGGTGCCTGCCAGCACATGGTCCCCCCCCCCCCCCACCTTCCCTATTCCATTGGTCCTGATATTACATTTGCAGGTCCTTCCGAAACGCTACCAGACGACTGGGCGACTATTCAAATTAATTTAAATTGTTCGCCCTTTCACTGAAACACAATTCTGATTTTGATCAGAATTGTGAAATCAATATTAACCCCACAGCAGCAGCGCAGCGAGAGGCAGAGCAGTGAGTCCAGCAGGCTCTCCACACTTTTATCCCCTGGGCACTTGACCTGTCCAGCATGGCTGCACTTTACATCTTCACCCTGCTCGGCAGCTACGTGTGTGTGTATATATATATAATGTATGTATGTGCTCTTGTTTCTTTTTTTAAAGAGGCTCGGTCACCACATTATATGTGCCCTATCTCCTATATAAGGAGATGGGCGCTATAATGCAGGTGACAGCAGTGCTTTTTATTTAAAAAAACCGATCTATTTTCACCACTTTATTAGCGATTTTAGATTTATGCTAATGAGTGTCTTAATGCCCAAGTGGGCGTGTTTCTACTTTCGACCAAGTGGGCGTTGTACAGGAGAGTGTATGACGCTAACCAATCAGCATCATGCACTTCTCTCCATTCATTTACTCAGCGCATAGGGATCCTGCTAGATCCTTATGTGCTGTCTTATACTAACACATTAACAATACTGAAGTGTTTAGACAGTGAATAGACATTCCACGGGATGTCTATTCACAATGTCTCCACTTCGTTACTGTTTCTGTGCTAGTTACAGCAGAGGAAGCGTAATCTCGCGAGATTACACGGTAAATGACAGGTTACAACGAGATTACACGTCCTCTGCTGTAACTACTACAGACAGAGTAACGAAGTGCAGGGATTGTGAATAGACATCCCATGGAATGTCTATTCACTGTCTAAACACTTGAGTATTGTTAATGTGTTCGTATAAGACAGCACATAAGGATCTAACAGGATCCCTATGCGCTGAGTAAATGAATGGAGAGGCGTGCATGACGCTGATAGGTCTGTACAACGCCCACTTGGTCTAAAGTAGAAACACGCCCATTTGGGCATTAAGACACTCATAAATCTAAAATTGCTAATAAAGTGGTGAAAATAGATCGTTTTTTTAAATAAAAAGCTCTGCTGTCACCTACATTACAGCGCCGATCTCCTTATGTAGGAGATAGAGCACTTATAATGTGGTGACAGAGCCTCTTTAAAGGGACCCTTTCCTTTATAATATAGCTGCAGTTCTTTAAAGGGGTTTTAGGAGTTAAATTTTTATGGTGTGACTAATTTTTAAGTCTCCTCCACACTAACTTTCTAATTTTCTTGCCCCCGTTCTCAGTTCTCTTTCTGCATCACATGATCTGTGACATCACGTTTTCTTCAGCTTCTACTGCCGTGCCGTATACCCATGACATGCGCTAGGGACCGATAATCCTAGTCCTGTATAAGTACGTCTCTAGTGACGTATCATTTTGGGGCATGTACTTTCACAGCGTGGAACGCACATGTGCGGTCTAGCTGCACTCTGTATGTAGCAGGCATTTGTGGTTGTTGCAGCAGCACTTGACCTGCTGGCTAATAGAGATTAAATTAGAAGAAATTACATTTATTGATTTGAATTAATGGGGCAGGATGTTGAGCAACCACGAGCGGGAGCAGAGATCTACACAGAAAAAACAGGGCAGAGCATATTGCTCTCTTAGCGTGTGCACCGCATCATGGGAAATGTACTCAGCATTTTTTTTCTTTTTTCAATGTTTTTTTTCTTGTGTGGGGGGCAATCTCAGAAAATCCCTTTTAATTTACTGTGCTTTGTAAGCAGCCATTTCATGCTATGGTTCACATTTTTTTCAACTGGATTACTGCCAGGAAGTTCAGAAAATTATCTTCCCAATGAGCACTACATTGTCACATTTCTAAAGGTGGCTATGCCGCGTAAGGTGGTTTAACACGGCCAGAATTCCTGACCAGTAACGAGCGCCGATCAACGATCTAGCACGTCGATCAGCGCTCGTTTATCTCCATTTACATGAAGCAATGGTCAGAATTGTCCCTTTTACAAGTGAGTGATCACACACAACCTGAGGGACAATTCTAATGATCAGTTTATATTAATGAATTGCTGTGCATGTAATTCCCTTATGTAAAAGAATGGTGTCTTTTGGTATTTTGTTTAGGTTTATAAAAAAAACAAAGACAATCGAGATTAAAAAAAAAAAAATCGATTTTATTTTTAGGCCATATCCGCTACTTATGCGTTGCTCTGCACCTTGTTCACACACACATCTGTGACGGGGTATTAGTGGAGCAGATAGGAATAAAAATCATTGCTTTTTCATTTCAAGAAAAGGAATCCATGAAACATTTATAGAAAAAACATGTGTATAGACTTTAGTAGCCAAAAAACTTTTTGTTTTTGTTTTTTTGTGTGCACTTTGAAAGTCAATAGAGGGATAGTCTTCACCTCCAACAGCGGTCGCCAACCTTTTTTTAACCAAGGACCAGTTTAATGCAAGACAATTTTTCCTTGGACCGGCGGTGGGGGGAGTGTGTTTTCAGGGTTTAGGGTCAGTAAACACATTGCGTAAATACTGTGAATTTTCCGCAGCTGAATTTTTTGTTGAAACTCTGCAACATTATACAATAGCAGCAAAGTCGATATGGGAGCATAAATTTCATCCACACGCAGTGAAAAAACGCTCAAATTGACATGCGGTGTGGAGTTTTATTCTGCAGCGTGTCAATTGTATTTGCGTAAATGATGCTTATTTGTTGCGGGTTTTCCCCATTGAATTGAATGGGGAGGTAAAACCCACAACAATAGCAGCTGTTGCGTTTTTTTTGCGTTGGACTCGCTGCGATTCCGCCGCAATAAACGCAACTAGGAAAGAGAAAAAAAAATCTTATACTTAGTCTATTTCTTCCTCCAGACCGGCCTCCTGTGATGATGATTCATCCCGTGTTACCGCTGCAGCCAATCACAGGCTGTAACGGCGGTCACATGGGATGCAACGTCATCCCTGGAGGCTGGCCTGGATGACGTCAGAGGGCCGGCCTCCTGGGCTGACGCCACATCCCATGTGACCACCACTGCAGCCAATCACAGGCTGCAGCGGTCTCGTTGGAGGGAATTCTCAGCAGATCTCTGCAGCGGACGTTCTGGGTGAAAAACTGAACCACAATTTGGTGCGGTTTTTCGCCCGGAACTCTCTGCGGCCACCGGGGCGGATACCGCAGCCCGGTACCAAATGATCCATGGCCTGGTGGTTGGGGATCACTGGCCTACAACATACTTCAATTTCAAGAATCTGAGGATGCTCTATAAACACATTATATTTTCCCATTCCCTCCATGCAACGTGTGCACACTTTTTTTTTTTTTTCTCCCCCACAAAGAGATGCACAGAAATGTTTTTAGAAAAATGTCCTCTGTGAACCTGTTCTGTTTATATTGGCTTAGTTATTACAGAATCCAGGGAAAACTGGTAAACTGAAACAATGACGCCAGTGTGAACAGAGCCTAAGACAATAGAAACTTGCATACTGTCACTGTGTGTGTTTTATCTTGTACAGTGTTTCAGAACCGCTTGGTCTTTGAATAGATTTGTGTATGCATATTTATGTAGGTGTGCTTAAATGGTCTTCAGGAAAAGGGAGAGAAACCTCTGGCTAAAATAAATTAAGTGTCACTAATGAGAAAAACATATTCTTCATGTGTGATTGTTTCCATGTGATGAACAGATACGTCAATGGTCATGCAAAGAAACATTACGAGGAGGCGCAAGCACCACTTCCCAACCACAAGCCACATGAAAAGTTAGAGGAGCGAACCCAGCACACAGTGTGTATGGACTGCAGCAGCTACAGCACGTATTGGTGAGGCTTAGTCTTATTACCATTAGGAATGTCTCATGTAATTCATTTTACTTTCATTAATTAGATTGAAAGTCTATTGGCACCTCAATCTTTTTTTTTATTTTTTTTTTATTTTTCTTCTTCTTCTATTGCATGTATTATGGGGTAAAAACACTTAAAATAATTGGTTTGGATTAAAAATGTTGCATTGTTTGGCTTCTTCACCAATTAAAGGCTTATGTAGACCTTTTGAAACGGATTTTTTATTTAAAAATGTGTAATCAGTGTGATTTTGTGCAACTTACTTTTAATAAAAACTCATTTGGAAAATATTTTTACTTTTTGGGACACCGCTTCTTTCTCCTGTATACAGAACAGCTGTGTCAGTCGCTGACGCAGGATCCACCTGTTATCCATCAGATCTAAGTTCATAACTTAGATTTGACAGATTACAGGTGGATCCCTGACAGATTCTGGTCTTAGCGAATGATACAGCTGCTCTGTATACAGGATACAGAGCAGCTGTATCTCAAAGAGTAAAAATAATTTTTTAATAAAAAGTAATTTGAAAGTTGCACACTGACATTTTTATAAAAAATAAAATCCCTTTAGAAGGTGTTCTAGGGAGATGCATACAGAGCCTTATCTGTGTGTATAGTGTCGCTATTAGGCTGTATCTATGCTACCAGCAGAGCGGTCATTACCCTGTCCACCCTCTAAAGGCCCTTTTACACTGGCTGATAAGCAGCCGGTGCAGCGAGCGCCGATCGAGACGTCGTTGATGCCTAGCTATGGATGGGGGCAAGTGGTCGATACTCCGATCCCTCGGGCCCATACGATCACTTGTCCCCATACGTTATCATTTTGGCAGCGCGTCTCCCTGTTTACACAGGGAGATTTGCTGCCGACAACGATAATATTTTACTTTTTTAAAACAATATGGCCAGCAGATTAGTTTGCAACGGGCAGCGTTCATTTGCTGATCGCTGCCCTTTTTACACAGGGCAATTATCGGCAACGAGCGTTATACGAACACTCATCTGCCCGATAATCGTCCTGTGTAAAACCTCCTTTATGATAATAAGACGACTTGTCAATTTGTCCCAGTTTATACAGCAAAGCCGAAAAGTGAGCTACAGAAAACAGGAAGTGTCAGCCTATTGTGACTGCTCTAGTGCCCCAAGACTGTAATAAGTCCAGATATTTATTTTTTTCATTTTTAATGGAGATAGTAACAAAACAGCCCACCAAAATAAAAATGTTTATAACAAAAAGCAATTTTAAATAATATATAATTTTCTGATACATGCCCTTTAATTCCATGTTTGTAAACACTATTTACTTGCTTGCAGTTACCGCTGTGATGACTTTGTGGTTAATGACACAAAGCTATGTTTAGTGCAGAAAGTTCGGGAACACTTACAGAACTTGGAAAAGTGAGTAAAAATAATAAAATACTTTCCTTTTTGTATATAGGTGTTGAAATTCTATGCTGTAAAATCAAGTCTAACTCCAGACAAAAACATTTTTGCAAAGAACAAGTTTGCCTTTGTAGTCAAAACAGGAAACACTACTGGGTTTTTTTTTTTTTGTTTTTTTTAACCTATCGTTTTTATTAAAAAAAATAAAGTGACAAGGTGTTCACTAATTAAAAACCATAACATGGTCTACAAAGCCGTGTTAACATGTATAACAAATTGGCGGCCGCAGGGGATTCTGTCCGAAAAACCACACCAAATTGTGGTGCAGTTTTTTGGCCGGAATGTTTCCACGTAATGAAACCAAAACACGTACTTACCCTCTGACATCCTGCATACCGGCCTCCTGGGATGACGTTTTATCCCATGTGACCACTGCAGCCTGTGATTGGCTGTAGCGGTCACGTGGGATGAAACGTCATCCAGGTAGGCTGGGCTGGATAAAAAAACACTGAATTCTGTGTAAGTATAAGTTCGTTTGCTCTTTTATTTTCTGAGTTGCGTTTTTTTGCAGCGGAATTGCAGCTTCTCTGTCATAAAAAAAAAAAATGCAACATCTGCTATTTGTTGTGGGGTTCACCTCCTTATTGAACTGAATGGTGAAAACCCGCAACACAAAAGCAGCGATTACGCAAATACAATTGACATGCGGCAGATTATCCCCATTGACGCATTATCGTGTACATGATAGGCATTATAGGGAAGTATGGAGCGCGCTCCATACTCTGTGCGTGTTAGTTGTGTTTTACAGCTGACACCTGGGACTAACGTCCAGGAACAGCGCGTTCATGCTGTTCCTGGCCATTTAACGCCTCAAATGCTGCGGTCAATCCCGACCGCAGCATCTGAAGCGTTGAAAAGATTGGGCAGTCCCCTCTGACAGCTCCTCGGCACCCCCACATCGCGATCGGCGGGTACCAATAGTTGTGGCAGCCCAGGGGTCTAATGAAGGCCCCCAGGTCTGCCTTTTGTCTGCCTCTGTTAAGTGTCTCTGGCGCTTAACATAAGCCTGTAAAAATGAAGATATACTGCAATACATTAGTATTGCAGTATATTCTGCCAGCAATCTAACAATCGCTGGTTCAAGTCCCCTAGGGGGACTAATAAGATGTGTAAAAAAAAAAAAAGGTTTAACAAAGTTATTAGTGGTGAAAAAAATTAATATTAAAAGTAAAAAATGAAACACTTTTACATTTTAAAGTAATGTAAAAAATAAACAAAATTGTTATTGCTGCTTTCGTAAAAAAGTCTGAACTATTACAATATACCGTTATTTAGAGAGGCTCTGTCATCAGATTCTGAAATCCCTATCGCCTATTGCATGTGATCGGCGCTGCAATGTAGAGAACAGTAACGTGTTTTTTTTAAAAACGTTCATTTTTGGCCTAGTTATGAGCTATTATATATATGCAAATGAGCTTTGAAATTGACAACTGGGCGTGTTTTTTTTTTGTTTTTTTTTTCGTATGTCCAACTGGGCGTGTTTACTTGTTTTACTAACTGGGCGTTGTGAATAGAAGTGTATGATGCTGACGAATCAGTGACCAATCAGCATCATGCACTCCTCCCCATTCATTTACACAGCAGCATCGTTCTTACTAGAACGATGTGCAGCCACATACACAAGTGTCCTGATAATGAATACACGACATCCAGCCTGGACGTCATGTGTATTCAGAATTCTGACACTTCTGAATCTTTTATGTGAGATTCCAGCAAGCCATGCGTAATCTCGCGAGATTACGGAGGTAAACGAGATTTCGTTTCCCTTGCTGCAAATCTCACAGAAAGGATTCAGAAGTGTCAGGATCCTGAATACACATGACGTCCAGGCTGGAGGTCGTGTGTATTCATTATCAGGACACTTGATTAACGTTAATCTCCGTGTATGTGGCTGCACATCGCTGCTGTGTAAATGAATGGAGAGGAGTGTATGATGCTGACTGGTCACTGATTGGTCAGCGTCATACACGTAAACACTCCCAGTTAAAAACACAATACACGCCCAGTTGGACATACGAAAAAAAACACGCCCAGTTGTCCATTTCAAAGCTCATTTGCATATATATATATATATATATATATATATATATATATATATATATATATATATATATATATATATATATATAAAATAGCTCATAACTTGGCCCAAAATGAACGTTTTAAAAACAAAAAACAAACGTTACTGTTATCAACATTGCAGCGCCGATCACATGCAATAGGAGATAAGGATTTCAGAATCTGGTGACAGAGCCTCTTTAACTCGCACGGTGAGCTCTGTAAAAAAACAAACTTTAAACTGAGAAAATCAGTCTTTTGGTCCACTTAGCTCTAAAAAAAAATTGTAATAAGTGATCAAAAAATGGTACCAATAAAATCTACAAAAAAATAAGCCGTCACACCGCTCACGGAAAAATAAAAAAGTTATGACACTTTTTTTTTAAAGTAGTAAAAACCTATTGTATCACCATAATTGTATTGAGCCGCAGAATAAAGTTAAGTTGTCGTTTTTACCGCACGGTGAAAGCCGTAAAAACGAAAACCAAAAAACAATATAGGAATCGCAGTTTTTTTCCAATTTCAGCACGCAAAGAACTTTTTTTCAGTTTCCCAATACATTATATGGTACTTTAAATTGTGCCACTAGAAACTAGAAGTCCTCCCCCAAAAAATAAGCCCTCACATCACTCCATTCACTGAAAAAAAAAAAAAAAGTTATGGCTCCTGGAAGCGGGGAGTGAAAAACTTAGAAGAAAAAAATGAAAAATGGCTCGGTCCTTATAGGGGTTGTCAGAAATTATTTTTTTTTTTGTTTTGTTTTTTTTTTACATTTAAAACCACATTGCACACCTTTACAATTTCATAATATACTTACCCTTGCAGTCTTGCTTCGGTTCTCCACTCTGGCGGCTTTTTCCTGCTCATCACATGAGCTTCAACGTCACGTTTTCTGCCGCCTCCACTGTCGTGTCGTATACCGATCACATGGTCTCGGACCAGAGAGACCTCGGATGGTATACGACATGTCACTGGTGATGTGTCGTTTCTGCGGGTGCTGGATCTTTAGTGCACGCCCAGCCTATGTAGTTGTTCACTGTGAGCGCGCCTGTGCGTGTTCACAGTGAACAAGGACGGTGCCTGCGAAACACAGCCACTTGTAGATACCCCCCGCCTTTATATACATAGCTCCACTGTGGCCGGTGATTCCTGTCCAGAACGGATCGCTTGATGTCTCTGTCCATATATAGACAGAGACATCAAGAGAAGCGTCCAGGAGCGGAATCCACAATCAGTGGGATTCCGCTCCTTCGGTGAGGTACAATAGCGCTACGTACAATAGCGCTAGGTACAGGTGGGGGAGGGGAGTGGGACATCTATGGAGGTGGGGGATGACATCTACGGAGGTGTTGGGGTGCAAAAAAAGGTCAGCAAGGAAACGCGAAGGATGTCAGCGGGGACGAGCAAGGACAGCTCACATGAACTCTTGCAATGCATGCAGGGAAAAAAAGTTTAATTAGAAGGAAACCTCAACATACCGGACCTGGAGTTCATGTAAACCAATGTTGATTTTTAAAAAAAAATAAAATACTGATTTATTTAGGTTGTCTGTATAAGGGGTAATGTATGACACACTTTTTGAAAATTTGATCGTATCTCGGACAACCCCTTTAACCCCTTCCCGCTCCTTGACGTACTATTACGTCATGGCAGCTGTATCGTTCGCGCTCCATGCCGTAATAGTACGTCTCGGGAGTAACGGCCGTTTCGGCCGTCCTCCCGACACATACAGGAGCTGTGACGCTGCTGTCTTGTTCAGCAGCTGTCACAGCTCCTACAGCGGGGACCGATCGCTGTTCCCCGCTGATTAACCCCTTAAAAGCCGCGTTCTATAGAGATCGCGGCTTTTTAGGGGTTAAGCTGCCATCGCCGGCCTGCTACGCGATAGCGGCCGGCGATGGTGACTATGGCAACCGGACACCAAACAATGGCGTCCGGCTATGCCATAGACGGAAGCCTAGTGGGTCCTGACAACGTCAGGACCCACTATGCTTGCTGTCAGTGAGTAGCTGACAGTTCTAATACACTGCACTACGCATGTAGTGCAGTGTATTAGAATAGCGATCAGAGCCTCCTGCCCTCATGTCCCCTAGTGGGACAAAGTAATAAAGTAAAAAAAAAGTTAAAAAAAGTTGTGTAAAAATAAGAAAATAAAAGATTTAAAAGTAAAAATCCCCCCTTTTCCCTTATCAGTCCTTTATTATTAATAAAAATATATAAACAAACAAATAAACTAATACATAATTGGTATCGCCGCGTCCGTAACGGCCTGAACTTCAAAATTATTTCATTATTTATCCCGCACGGTGAACGCCGTAAAATAATAATAAACCGAACCACAATCACAATTCTTTGGTCACTTCACCTCCCAAAAAATGGAATAAAAAGAGATCAAAAAGTCGCATGTACCTAAAAATGGTGCTGATCGAAACTACAGTTCGTTACGCAAAAAATAAGTCCTCGCACGGCTTTATTGATTGAAAAATAAAAACGTTATGGCTCTTAGAATAAGGTAACACAAAAAGTGAATGATTGTTTACAAAACGTATTTTATTGTGCAAACGCCATAAGACATAAAAAAAAACTATAAACATCTGGTATCGCTGTAATCGTATCGCCCCGCAGAATAAAGTGAATATGTCATTTATAGCGCACGGTGAACGCTGTAAAAAAAAACGAAAAAAAAACAATAGTAGAATTGCTGTTTTTTAGTCACCACGCCACCTAAAAATAGAATAAAAACTGATCAAAAAGCCGCATGCACCCCAAGAAAACTACAATGGATTCCTCAAGGGGTCTAGTTTCCAAATTGGGGTCACTTTTGGGGGGTTCCCAATGTTTTGGCACCACAAGACCTCTTCAAACCGGACATGGTGCCTAATAAAAAAGAGGCCTCAAAATCCACTGGGTGCTCCTTTGCTTCGGAGGCCGGTGCTTCAGCCCATTACCGCACTAGGGCCACATGTGGGATATTTCTCTAAACTGCAGAATCTGGGCAATACGTATTAAGTTGCGTTTCTCTGATAAATCCTTTTGTGTTATAAAAAAAATGGTATAAAGAGGATTTTCTGACAAAAAAATAATGTAAATTTCACCTCTACTTTGCTCTAAATTTTTGTGAAACACCTAAAGGGTTCATAAACTTTCTACATGCTGTTGTGGATACTTTGAGGGGTCTAGTTTCTAAAATGGGGTATTTGATAGGGGTTTCTAATATATGGGCCCCTCAAAGCAACTTCAGAACTGAACTGGAACCTAAAAAAATAAATAAATGAGGCAATACTTCGCTTCTTACATTATACTGATAATGAGCCGTGCCCACCCCGAGATTACCCCAGTTTTGACCGTTTGTCTAAACGGAGACCCCTATTAGACCGTTCCAGTGCCCGGTTTTCCCAAGCATACACCCCCGAGAAGTGTATTTCTATTGATGAGTCCCTGGTACATTTTAAAGGGAGGGTTCAATTCCGCGAGTACCTGCCGGGTAAGAGGGCAAGGTATGGCGTGAAGATGTATAAGCTGTGAGAGTGCATCAGGGTATACCTACAGGTTTAGGATATATGAAGGAAAGGCCACCCCCAAACCAGACTGCATCCTGGACTACAATAGGTACATGGGAGTGATGGACTTGTAAGATCAAGCCCTGAAGCCCTACAGCGCCATGCGGTGTGGTATAAGAAGCTGGCCGGGAACATCATATAGATGGCTTTGTACAATGCGTACGTGCTACGTCGATGTGCAGGCCAGACGCGAACTTTCCTGGAATTTCAAGAGGTGATTATCAAGAACCTAATCTTTAGGGACCAAGAAGGGGGGGCACCCAGTACTTCTGGAAGCGGGGCCACACGCATCGTACCAGGGCAACACTTTCCAGGGGAAGTTCCCCAAACTGGCAAGAAGGGAAAAAGTCAAAAGAGGTGCAAAGTCTGCTATAAGAGGGGGATAAGGGAGGACACAATATATCAATGTGACACGTGTCCCGAATAACCAGAGCTCTGTATGAAAGTGTTTTAAAATTTATCATACATCCCTTGGTTTATAATTTACCCCAATTTTACTTACCCTGATGCACTCCGCACAGCTTATCCCCCCTCGTCTTTCCCCTCTGGGCCCTGCTGTGTGTCCAGGCAGCTGATAACAGCCACATGTAGGGTATTGCCATACCCGGGAGAACCCACATTACAGTTTATGGGGTGTAGGTCTCCGGTCAAAATGCTCACTACACCTCTAGATGAATGCCTTAAGGGTGTAGTTTTTAAAACGGGGTCACTTCTTGTGGGTTTCAACTGTACTGGTACCTCAGGGGCTTCTGCATACATGACTTCGCACTAGAAAATCCTGAGTAGGCCAAATGGTGGTCCTTTCCTTCTGAGCCCTCCCATGGGCCCAAACGGCAGTTTATCACAACAAATGGGGTATTGCGGCACTCAGAACAAATTGCGCAACAGAATGGGGTATTTTGTTTCTTGTGAAAATAAGAAATTTTCAGCCAAAACGACATATTATTTGACAAAAATAATTTTGTTTTCATTCCCAGCCCAATTCAAATAAGTTCTGTGAAGAAACTATGGGGTCTAAATGGTCACATTACCCATAAATGAATTCCTTGAGGGGTGTAGTTTCCAAAATGGGGTCATTTCTGGTTGGTTTCCATTGCTTTGATACCTCTGGGGCTCTGCAAATGTGACATGGCACCCGAAAACCAATCCAACAAAATCTGTACTCCAAAGAACACACAGCGCTCCTTCCCTTCTGAGGCCTCCCATGGGCCCAAACTGCAGTTTATTGCCGCAAATGGGGTATTGATGCACTCAGGAGAAATTGGGCAACAAAATTGAGTATTTTGTTCCCTGTGAAAATAAGAAATTTTGGTAAAAAATTACATCTTATTGGAAAAAATGACATTTTTTTAATGTCACAGCCCAATTGAAATAGGTGCTGTGAAAAAACTGTGCGGTCAAAATGCTAACAACAACCATAAATGAATTCCTTGAGGGGTGTAGTTTCCAAAATGGGGTCACTTTTGGTGGGTTTCCATTGCTTTGATACCTCTGAGGCTCTGCAAATGCGACATGGCACCCGAAAACCAATCCAACAAAATCTGGACTCCAACAAACATATAGCGCTCCTTTCCTTCTGAGCCCTCCCATGGGCCCAAACGGCAGTTTATCACCACAAATGGGGTACTGCCACACTAAGGACAAATTGGGCAACAAAATGGGGTATTTTGTTCCCTGTGAAAATAAGAAATTTTGATCACAAATGACATTTTATTGGAAAAAATGACATTTTTTTCATTTCAGAGCCCAATTCAAATACGTGCTGTGAAAAAAATGTGCGGTCAAAATGGTAACAACAACCCTAAATGAATTCCTTGAGGGGTGTAGTTTACAAAATGGGGTCACTATTGGGGGATTCCTACTGTTTTGACACCTCAACACCTCTTCAAACCTGGCATGCTGCCTAAAATATATTCTAATAAAAAAGAGGACTCAAAATGCACTAGGTGCTTCTTTGCTTCTAGGGCTTGTCTTTTAGTCCACGAGCGCAGTAGGGCCACATGTGGGACATTTCTAAAAACTGCAGAATCTGGACAATACATATTTAGTAGTGTTTCTCTGGTAAAACCTTCTGTGTTACAGAAAAAAAAATGAATAAAATTGAAATTCAGCAAGAAAAATGAAATTTGCAAATTTCACCTCCACTTTGCTTTAATTCCTGTGAAATGCCTGAAGGGTTAAAAAACTTTCTAAATGCTGTTTTGAATACTTTGAGGGGTCTAGTTTTTAAAATGGGGTGTTTTATGGGGGTTTCTAATACATAGGCCCCACAAAGCCACTTCAGAACTCAAGAGGTACCTTAAAAAAAAGGCTTTTGAAATTTTCTTAAAAATATGAGAAATTGCTGTTTATGTTCTAAGCCTTGTAACGTCCAAGAAAAATAAAAGAATGTTCAAAAAACGATGCCAATCTAAAGTAGACATATGGGAAATGTGAACTAGTAACTATTTTGGGTGGTATAACCGTCTGTTTTACAAGCAGATGCATTTAAATTCTGAAAAATGAAATTTTTTCAAAATTTTCTCTAAATTTTGCAATTTTTCACCAATAAACACTGAATATATCGACCAAATTTTACCACGAACATGAAGCCCAATGTGTCACGAGAAAACAGTCTCAGAATCTCTTGGGTAGGTTTAAGCATTCCGACGTTATTACCACATAAAGTGAAATATGTCAGATTTGAAAAATGGGCTCTGAGCCTTAAGGCCAAAACTAGGCTGCGTCCTTAAGGGGTTAAGGAAATAAAAAAAACCGCACCGCAGGTGAATTTGAGCGGTTTTTCTGCTCCTCCATTTATGCAGCGTGTGGATAAGCATGTTTGTTCAAATCTCATCCACTTTGCTGCTACTGTATTATACTGCGGATTTTCCGCAACTAAATACGGTGTGGAAAAACCGCAGTATTTAAGCAACGTGTGAACTCTGCCTAAATTAAAGCTGTTAGACTGTTTTTGTATATACTAGCGCATTAGGGTTTATTACACATAGCAGTGGCCATTGGAACGAGACACCGATGCAAAACACATTAACATTCTATCTTCAGGTGAACAGAAGTTTTTCTTGCAAAAACTGCACAGACCTTAACCAGCATACCAGGCCGATTTTCTGTAGAACTGCGTGCCCGCATGGTTTGTGGCCAACAAGACTTCAGAACACAACATATGCAGAATCGTCCTGCCTGATCTCTAAGGATACTGGTGATTAGGTCGGGCTCATGTCATGAATCACCTTAGATCTGTATAATGGGGAGATGGGAGCTGTAAAAATAAGTGGCATGAGTGCCAATATCACTTTCTAAGTATTTTTGGTTTGTATCAGGGAACTTGTCATTCATTTTATTTTTTGTTAGCTCTGCTTTCGCAGTAGAAAGATACAGAAAACGAAAGTTATTGGATAACCCTTTGCTAAATAAGAAAATTCTCAAAATAAATGTAAGTATTAAGAATATCCTGCCAACATAATAAGTTCATACTGCAATTGTGTTCTATTATGTGTGTGGAATGTTATAGAACTGATGCAAAGGCCCTTTAGAAAAATAAATTATTTTGTTTAGAATGATTACTGGGAGTGATAAATATTCAGTAATCTGACCCATGGTGACTGATCCGGTGCAAATAGTTTCCGTTTGTCTTCGTTGTGCAATGGTTCTGTCGTTTTGATGGAATCCACTACGGTATTGATTCCGTCAAAACGATGGAACGCTTGCAAAACGGAGACAAACGGAAACCATTTGCATTGGAGCCATCACTAGTGAAATCAATGGTGATGGAAACTGAAACCTATGGTTTCAGTTTGGGTCAGTCAGGGCTCCGTTCCGGCGGAAATGTGAACGCAGCCTAACAATGATTTTTTTTTCCCCTTTTGCCAGCACAGTAAAGGTTTTAGAAAAAAAAAAAATGTTCACCTAAATTTTTAAATACTACATGATTTCTACTACTGGAATATTACTGTGCTGAAATTCACATAAGTGAATGTCACTGTCATGCATGTAAACTTTCCTACATAGACTTATTATTTCATGGTTTTCCTTTCTTCACAAGGGAAGTACCTCTGCAATTTGTGCCACTGGTCTACGTAATCTGGGTAATACCTGTTTTATGAATGCAATACTTCAATCGCTCAGGTAAGGAGACTTTGTTAGGAGACTAATTAGGTCTTTGAAGATGGTCTGTTAATAATTTCTATGTCCTTTTTAATATTAGCTGAGGTATTCCTTTTTTTATAGGAGCTTTTCCTTAGGCCTCATTAACACGACCGTAGCCACATGCAAATCACGGACCGTGCACACAAACCCAGACCGTATAATGACATGTCCTATGTTTTTGTAGTCTAGGTTTCCAGCCACTGCATGGACAGTGGAAACCACGGTCGTGTGCATGGGCCCATAGAAATGAATCGGTCCACAATTCACCTGCAGATTTTCCGGTCAATCACGGCCTCAAAAACAAATTCGTCTGCATGGGGCTTGAGCTGTCAAAACTTGCTTAATGACATTGAAGGGTTTGTTTCATCCCCACAACCCCTTTTTAAATTGAAACCAGCGCATTGATCAGTTGATGGCCTGCTTCAAAAAAACTCTGATATTAGGCTGTTATTGATGAGGAAGTTGCAGCTGGCTATATATTTTCTCCAACTGTAGTAATTACATGCTGGCCATTTAAACTGAAAAACTGTCCATGTAATACATAGATAGGCTTGGTCTGTCATAGCGACGTCCATTCTTTGTTATCCTGGAAGAGTGGACTTAATGGAGTGGGTACACTCTAAAACCCCCTTTATGAAGTTCATATGGACTAATAACGGTTGTCTTCATGACGTTTTCTGAGCTGTTGAAGGAAAAAATAAGACTGCCAAAGTGATTCCCATACTGCAACATGTGAGAAGTGAGCATTACATCTAAAAAAAAATAGTTTCTGATTTCACTTACCCTGTAGTGCGCCGTTTGTTTACATCCTCAGGCTGCCATTGTGTGGCGTTTCATAACGGGGTCTTGTAGCTCTTTGTCTTCTGCTCAGGTCTAAACTCGAGTAAATCTTTTTCTTAGGCCCAGTCCACATCTGCGTTGGAGGCTCCATGGCAGTATCCGCCAAAAATACTGGAAACCATAGCGCATCGTGCTATTGCTTCCGGTAATACCACAGAAACCTGACTGAAACCATTAATGTCAATGGGTTCCGCTTAGCGCCAATTGTGTCTGTCGTACCAGAAATGGCACTTCATTTTACTGCTCCTCTGACTGAGCAGAACAACGGAAATACCAATGGAGGTGTAAACGAGGCATTATTCAGACACTGTCTCTTGGCCAGCTCCCCGCTGCTTCCGTTGATCAACATAGATATGATCAATATTATTGTGATCCTGTGTGTTAGAGACAAACAGGACTCGCTCTCAGCCGAATCGTCGGTTCACTTCACTGACGGATTTGGCTGATGCGAACGATACAGCTTCTATGTATAGAGGAGACACAAAAAGAACAAAAACGTAAATTGAAAAAAGTTTCAAATCACTTAACATAGATTTGATTAAAAAAACAAAACCTGCGAAGATGTACATAGCCTTTAAGTAATTGAAAGAACTTGAAATGTTCATGTTTTTCGCTCATTTGGGTCTCCGTTACTGCTGTGATATACAATTAATCCCAATCATTTTCCCCTTTTTGACTTTAACTGTTTTCCTGTGTATTCCTATTTATACATGAATATTTTGTCTTTGTGCAGCAACATTCAACAGTTTAGCTGCTATTTCAAAGAGCTGCCGGCAGTAGAACTTCGGAATGGGAAAACCGCTGGCCGTCGGACTTACCACACAAGGAGTCAAGGGGAAGTCAATGTGTGAGTTCTATCTGAATATATAAATTCATGAGTAAGCTGTGGAGTTCTTAGTTACCTTTCTTATGAATTAGTGCAGTTTTAGCATCATCTAGTTTGTTTTTTCTACCAGGGGTCTCGCCTGTCAGAACATGATGCCTGGGACTCACTAGTGCTCGAAGTCCATGTCAAAATTACAAATACTGCTCAATTTATATTGAGTAATTGTCACTGGGGGATATAAGACAGAGGGGTATGTCCAGCTGCAACTAGTAGGCAGACACTAAGCCAAAAGTGTTAGCTTCTCTTACCGAGCATAATCTACACCTTTTGCAGGATTTTTTTTCAGATTTTTTTCTATTTTAGTTTATTTTTTTTCTGGTTGGGAGACATGGAAGATATTGTCTCCCTGTTGTTCCAGTGTGAGGAGGGTGAACCTTGTTGATTTTCTTACACTGTTAAACCCTGCTCCCCAAAATGAAGTGGAACATGGCCGCCTAGCTCCTCTACCTGCCAGCCATGGGGTCACCAAGTAAACTTGTAATCCCCCCACCCATTTCCAGTTTTCTTTCACAACCCTGCTGGTTCTCTAGCAAAGAGGATCAAGATGGGGTGAGTAAGCCACACTAGGTAAGTATGTTCTCTCACACTGGCCCCCCTCTCTTCTCTAGGTCCCTGTCAGTTCATTCTTTCCCTTCTGCTTTACCAAAAGGTTGAACTCTCATCCTCTAGCTAGCTCATTTCTCCCTGGATAGGACCCCCTGACACTGCTTCCAGCTTCTGAGCCCTTTATTCAGGTGCCGTGTCTCCTGCGTCTCTCTTCCTTCCTCCTGGCTGGTTCTGCTTGTGGCCCAACCGCGGCAGGTGGTTTTTCCATCAATTAATCAAATGCATGTTTTCTGTCAGCCGCGGCCTCTACTCTAGGCCCTAGATTCAGTTTGGGCCTATTAGGCCTCAACCCAACATGTGACAGAGGTGGGTTCTTTTTAGCCTCCCTGCCTATGGGCTGTTAGCGCAGACTTCTGTTAGCCCATCCCCTATCCCCTTTGGTCCAGCCTGTCGTGTGCAGGGGGTGGGCTTTCTATGTTATAATAGCAGGTCCTCAGTCAGTATTGCATGCCTCCACGTTGTTCCCTGCTGTGATCCAAAAGCCCTTTACTTATCTATTCCTAGTGTTAGGCTTTTTCTCTCTATATGTCCCTTATTAGTTTCTGAGTTCAGCTGTATATTGTAGCATCAGTTACTGATGGACTCCTAAAACCACGTTCGCCCCGTAACCAGGTGGAGTAATTTTGCGTGGCACAGGTTACCCTCTTTTATTAGAGTAATTGGCTAATACATTATAAGTCTGAACCCAGAGGCTAGTTGTTGCGCTCGTTAATGTCAGTAGCCACCTTTTTTGCTTGCACTAGAAGCAACACCAAATTTCAGTGCGGTCTGTCTGTCCGTCCCCCTCTGCCCTGCCTGTCTAGCCCTGAGACTGCCATCTGCAGCCCCGCCTAGCTCTGAGTTGGTCGCCACATGATATGACCTTGCTGAGCTGAAATGGGCATATTCCTTGTCTGGCGGTGACTGAACTTACCAGTTTCCCTGTCCACCATGGGCATCCTGGGTCATCTGGCCTACCAGTCCCCTATCACAAGATTTTCAACTGGTCCTCACGTCTCGCGTAGGCTACCCCTTTTCCCATGACGTTCCTCCTCTGTAGCAGGGGGTTTAGCGCTCAGACCTGATTTTGCATCAGCCTTGGTCCATAAAGCTTCACCAAGGCATCATGTTCAGGATGAGTTAGCGGACCTGGCTCACCATCTCCTATAGGAAGCTTCTCTAGACGCAGGCAAGCTCCTAAAGTGCTCTACGCAACTTTCTGTGTCTATGTGAAGCGCTCTCTGGCATAAGACTTGGGCAGCCGATCTGACCTCCAAGCTCTTCCTCACTGGACTCCCTTTTGCAGGCTCCCGTGACTTTTCACCCACGTTTGGATGAAATAATTTCTAATCGTACAGGCCTGGGCTCTGAATAGACCCTGGCATTTGGATCCAGGTTTGGTTTTCAGAGCTTTCGTCGCTCCACTAGCCAGCGCAGCATGAGACAGAGGAAACCAGGCTTCAAGCCCCTTCCCTCCTGGCATGCACGTCCCCAGCCCTCAAAGTGTTCCAACAGGTCCACCTCTGCCTGAAAGTCAGCCCTGACTTGGGCGTGCTTGGGTGGGGTCCAGGCTTCTCCTTTTTCAGAATTTTTGGACAATCCGCCTTTCAGGGGCATGGGTCTGCGAAGTAGTCTTCACAGGCTTCAAAATCAAATGTGCCTTGTGTTCTGAAGAAGGTAGGGTCGGTCCGGCTTATCCTGGACTTGAATACACTCAACCTGATTGTCAGGGTTTGAGTTTCGGATGTCCCTGAGGATGGTGATTGTTACCATGGAGCTCGGTGAGTTTTTTTTTTTTTTTTTTTTTTTTTTTTTTTTTTTTAGTTTTTTTTCCCCCTCATATCAAGGACGCTTATTTCTACAAACTGATATGTCTGGCCTCCCAGCATTTCCTCATGTTTGCAGTCCAATCCTACCATTATCAGTTTGCAGCTCTTTGGCCTAGCGTCTGCCTAGTTTTTTTAAAAAAAAGTACTTGCCTCGGTCATGGCTCTTCTCTGTTCCTGGATGACATCCTGGTGAAGGCCCCTCACATTCCTGGAAAACCTCTTTAGCCATAAAGTAAATGTGTTGCAAATTAAAAAAATTTTTTAATGTAAGTTCTTTTTATTTTATTTTTTTACGTTTTTTGCTGTATTTTTTTTTCTTCTCTTCTAGAAGGTGGAAAGTATTTAAAAATTAAATAATAATGTGACATGTTTTCCTATGTTGACCACCAGGGGAAGCACTTCCCAGGATTACAGCAAGCCGAATAAGGGAAAGCACCCTGGCTCACAGCTGCTGTAAATGTGGGAGGGAGACTCGCCCCCCCCTCTCCCTATTTTTGGCTACAAGCCAGGAAAAGGTGTCTTCAAATTGCTAAGCATTGTCCAGCTCCCATTTTGGGAGTCTTTTTACAATGGCAGCTGGTAGAAGCTATAGGACACACCAAATGGCTAAAAAAGTCCAGAGGTGAGACCCTGTGGTGAATGACTTTTCAGTTGACCGGTTCACATGGCGTGTATTTGATGTGGTTTTTTAGCGCATTTTACGTGCCAAAACCCACATAAAAAAAAACGCTTGATTATGCTTTTCATTTAGATTGATAAATTGCACTGTTAGTACATACAACGCGCTTTTTTACATCACACTTTTTTTTTCTTTTTGTCGAGTCAATCCCTTTGCACGTAAAACACACCAAATATTCCCATAGTCAATGGGAGTCCTAATTATACGCCAAAAAACTTGCAAAAAGCACACACAAAATGCATCAAACACACGAAGAAGTGCAAACGCTTTATAAAGCTTCCCATTTACATCAATGGGAAAGCAAGCCGTTATTTTTTTTACTCAAGCGTTTTTAAAAAAAAAACGTGTTGCGTCAAAAACGTTGGATCAATTCTTTGGTTTGGTAATTTTATTGAAATAAAAACCCTCGTTAACCATTTTATTTTTAAAAAAAAGTTGATCATCGCAGTAGACCACCGAATATATGATGTAGTTCAATAGGTCCAGCGGAACCTGCAAAACAGAAAAAAAAGTTAGCGATATGAAAAATATAAATACTTATACTCACTTACAGCGAGAGGGGGGGTGCAAGACAGATACAGAGACACCTACACACACACCTTATCTGCAGTGCATCCCGGCGGAAGCCATAAGGGAAAGTATGAAGCGAGATTACAACCTGAGCCCGCTCCATTAGTTGTGCGTGTCGGCTGAATGTTACAGCCAAAACTTTAACCCCTTGGATGCAGCCAAGGGGTATCTGAGCCATTATGAAGAGGAAGGTTTCTCCCTCCCATCGCGATTAGTAATGTAGTATGTCGAGCTCGCAATCGCTGGTTCAAGTATCCTAGGCGGACTAATAAACTAATAAAATAAAAAAAGTTCAATAAAGTGGTTAATATATAGGCAGGCAAAGGCAAGGGGCTGAGTCCAGCGATAAAGAGGATAAAATGATTAAGGACGTGCTTAACGTCTGAAACGCGTAGGCCCCAAGACTGGACCGTTACATACTCCTGTCTGCACACCAGGACTCCAACTTACTGGACCTTTTTAATTGAAAACTTAGTAAACTTGGAACTAGTTTCCATTTTATCCTCTTTATCGCTGGACTCAGCCCCTTGCCTTTGCCTGCCTACACCCATCGTGCGTCGACACGAGAGCCCGTGCGATGACTACGACACATACATCAAGTGTCAGGTGAGCTGGAGGATCTCTTCCACATATTTTCTGGTTAATATATATATATATATATATATATATATATATACATACATATCACTTTATTGAACTTTTTTTATTTACAGCTCTCTCGCTCTCACACATATATGCATATATAATCACACACATTTATACATGTGACACACACTCACTGTGTATGTAATCTATATATCACACACACACACACACGCGCACACACGCACACACACACGTGTTCGTATTTAATATATGTATATGGTGGGCCATTTATATGGATACGCCTAAATAAAATGGGAATGGTTGGTGATATTAACTTCCTGTTTGTGGCACATTTGTATATGGGAGGGGGGAAACTTTTCAAGCTGGGTGTTGACCATGGCGCCCATTTTGAAGTCGGCCATTTTGTATCCAACTTTCGTTTTTTCAATGGGAAGAGGGTCATGTGACACATCAAACTTATCGAGAAATTCATAAGAAAAACAATGGTGTGCTTGGTTTTAACGTTACTTTATTCTTTCATGAGTTATTTACAAGTTTCTGACCACTTATAAAATGTGTTCAATGTGCTGCCCATTGTGTTGGATTGTCAATGCAACCCTCTTCTCCCACTCTTCACACACTGATAGCAACACCGCAGAAGAAATGCCTCCCGATCTGACCCCCTTAGACTTTTATCTTTGGGGTCATCTGAAGGCAATTGTCTATGCTGTGAAGATACGAGATGTGCAGCAACTGAAACTACGGATACTGGAAGCCTGTGCTAGCATTTCTTCTGCGGTGTTGCTATCAGTGTGTGAAATTCTCGATAAGTTTGTGTCACATGACTCTCTTCCCATTGAAAAAACTAAAGTTGGATACAAAATGGCCGACTTCAAAATGGCTGCCATGGTCAACACCCAGCCTGAAAAGTTTCCCCCCTCCCATATACTAATGTGCCACAAACAAGATGTTAATATCACCAACCATTCCCATTTTATTTAGGTGTATCCATATAAATGGCCCACCGTGTGTGTGTGTGTGTGTGTGTGGGTGTCATATATATATATATGACACCCACACACTTATACATACATATATCACACACACACACACACACACACACACACACATTGATCTATTTCCAGCGTTTTTTTCTTTTAATATTGATGATTATGGCTAATAGTTAATGAAAACCCAAATGTAAGCCCAATTTCAAAAATTATTTTTAATACTGAAATGTTGGCCTACTGAATAGTATGTCCAGTATACGCACTCAATACTTGGTCGGGGGTCCTTTTGCATGAATTACTGCATCAATGCGGTGTGGCATGGAGGCGATCAGCCTGTGGCACTGCTGAGCTGTTATGGAAGCCCAGGTTGCTTTGATAGTGGCCTTCAGCTCGTCTGCATTGTTGGGTCTGGGGTCTCTCATCTTCCTCTTGACAATACCCCATAGTTTATCTATGGGGTTTAGGTCAGGCGAGTTTGCTGGCCAATCAAGCACAGTGATACTGCGGTTATTAAACCAGGTATTGGTACATTTGGCAGTGTGGGCAGGTGCCAAGTCCTGCTGGAAAATGAAATCAGCATCTCCATAAAGCTTGTCAGCAGGGGGAAGCATGATGTTCTCCTGGTAGACTGCTCCGTTGACTCTGGAATTGACGCTTTTACCGCACAGTGAACGCTTTAAAAACGAAACCCGAAAAACAATGGTGGAATCATTGCTTGTTTTTTTCTATTCCACCCCACAAAGAATCTCTTTCCTAGTTTTCCAGTAGATTTATATAGTTTAAAAGACCGGTTTCAGTCTTCTCTGACCTATAAGGCTATGTTCACACTGAGTTTTTTGCAGGCGGAATCTCTGCCTTAAAATTGCGTTTGGAAGTCTGAGGCAGATTTTCCTCTCCCTGCACGCCGCGAAAATTGAGCGCCGCGGGCATAAAACGCAGCGAAATACGCTTTCTCTGCCTCCCATTGATGTCAATGGGAGGTCAGAGGCGTAAACACCCGAAGATAGGGCATGTCCGTTCTTCCGCGAGGCGGTTTTACCGCTCGCAGGAGAAAACCGCTCCCGCCTCCCATTGAAATCAATGGAAGACATTTTAGAGCCGTTTTTGACGAGTTTTGGGGCGCGGTTTCCACGTCAAAAAACTCTGTGTGAACATAGCCTAAGTCCGGCATGCTGGCTTTTCTTCAGGGGGTAGCTCAGACATGGGCAAACTACGGCCCGCGGGCCACATACGGCCCGTTAGGCTTTTTAATCCGGCCCGCCGAACTTGTCCAAATAATAGTAAAAACCTCCTTTTTTTTTTCCCCTTTCCCTGCAATGCCCACGTTTTCCCAATAGATGGCGCACTCAAAACACATTGACCGTTGACCCCTTAACGCCGAAGGACGGATATATCCGTCCTCAGCAGCTGCTAGTTCGCGCAGGAGGACGGATATATCCGTCCTGTGATCGCGCGGGTACTGACAGTTTACCCACGCGATCAGCGGCAGGAGCACGGC
This sequence comes from Rhinoderma darwinii, assembly GCF_050947455.1. Classification (NCBI taxonomy): domain Eukaryota; kingdom Metazoa; phylum Chordata; class Amphibia; order Anura; family Rhinodermatidae; genus Rhinoderma; species Rhinoderma darwinii. Next base: position 249,073,951 of record NC_134689.1, on the reverse strand, counting down.
TGTTATACACAGCCTGGCTCCTGCTGCAACTGCCGGAATCGAAGCACGCGCCGATTCCGGCAGTTTAACCCATTAAATGCCGCTGTCAACAGTGACAGCGGCATTTAATGTGTTTGACAGAGGGGGGAACTCCCTCTGTCTCCCGATCGGCGCCCCCGCAAACAAATCGCGGGTCGCCGTCGGGTTTCCATGACAGCCGGGGGTCTAACAAAGACCCCCAGGTCTGTCTTCAGCATCTGCCTGTTAGGCGATGCCAGAGGCATGACCTAATAGGTTGCCTGTCAGTTTTACACTGACAGGCAATAATGCTTTGGTATACGAAGTATACCAAAGCATTATATATGCGATCGGCATATCGCATAGTGAAGTCCCCTGGTGGGACTAAAAAAAAAAAAGTAAAACCGTTAAATAAAGTTTGTGAAAAAAAAAATTACAGTCAAAGTCAAATAAAACTACTTTTTTGCCCCAAAAAGTGGTTTTATTTAATAAAACGGTCAAAACAAATCACACACATATATGGTATCCCCGCGATCGTAACAACTTGACCAATAAAATGAACACATTAATTAAACCGCCGGATGAACGGCGTCCAAAGAAAACGCAAAAAACAACGGCAAAATTCTCTTTTCTCCCATTCCCCCCATAAAAAATAAAATAAAAGTTAATCTAGAAGTCCTATGTACCCCAAAATAGTACTAATGAAAACGACACATTGTCCCGCAAAAATCAATCCCACGTACGGCCACATCGACGGAAAAATAAAAAAATTACGCCTCTTGGAACGCGGCGATGCAAAAACAAGTAATTTTTTTCTAAAAGGGTTTTTATTGTGCAAACGTAGAAAAAACATATAAAACCTTTACATATTTGGTATCCCTGTAATCGTGCCGACCCATAGAATAAAGTTAACATGTTATTTATGCTGCATAGTAAACGGCGTAAATTTATAACGTGAAAATTAATGCTGGAATAGCTGCTTATTTTCAATTCTCTCCTAAAATAAAGTTAATAAAAGTTAATCAATATGTTATAAGCATCTAAAAATGGTACAATTACAAAATACAACTCGTCCCGGAAAAAACAAGCCCTTATACGGCTATGTCGACGGAATAAAAAAAGAGTTACGACTCTTGGAATGCGACCGTGGAAAAACAAAAAATAATCCTTGGTCATTAACGTGCAAAATGGCCCGGTCATTAAGGGGTTAATGTGGAGCGTATTTCTCTTTATTTCACTTTAATTTTCACTTCGTTTCACGTCACCATTAAGCCCTTCGGTTTTCAAAGAGTACAATATCAGCCGTCACTTTGCCACGAAGCATGCAAACTATGCTAGCAAGCAGTCAACACAAGAACGGGCGGCTACTGCTCAGAGGTTGGCAGCTAATTTACAGAGTCAACAGAACTTTTTTCTTGATAAATCACAGTGCGTATGTTATTTTAATCTATTTACATTTCCTCCTCCCAGTATCTGCGAAATAGTATGTAAATGCCATATCTTGCATATTCCTTGAGACAAATTTATTAACTGATAAGGGCTATTTTTCACATTTGAAAGACAGTTAATAAATTGGGTTGTAGTGTTCTTACTGTGCTATGAGGTTTGCACACACTACATTTAATGCTTTAGTATATCCGGCCCAAACACTCCCTCCAAATGCTCCTGGCCCGGCCCCTCTGTCAAATTTTAGAACCCATTGTGGCCCGCGAGTCAAAAAGTTTGCCCACCCCTGGGGTAGCTCATTCAGTTTCTCCTTACCAACACCAAGTAATTGCTTGGGAACTCAACTTGATCCTTGATGCCATGCAGTTTTCTCGCTTTGAGCCTATGTGTGATGTTTCTTTTTACCTATTTTCCTGGAAGGCAGCCTTTTTTGGCGATAGAAACGTCCATCCGACGGGTGTCCGAATTGCCAGCTTGTTTATGTGTCTCTTTCTAGTACTTCACCAAGACTGCGTGATTCTCAATCCTTTTCCTTTACACCGAAGGTTTAAAATAAGCCAAGTCCTCAACATAGATATACCCTATTCTGATTCATATTATGCCTTTGTTTTTTTTGTCATTGGGGACACTGAGTGATAGAAATGCCTGTATGTTATGAGTTGTCAACTGTATACACTGTGATGGTTTGATATCAGAGGACATTTTGATTTAACGTGAAAAAGATTGGTTCAGATTGTTTTATAATATGGCATACTTGTGTTTTTTAGGTCATTGGTTGAAGAGTTTAGGAAGACTTTGTGTTCATTGTGGCAAGGTAACCAAGCTGCATTCAGTCCAGAGTCTTTATTCTACGTTGTATGGAAAATCATGCCAAGCTTCAGGTAATATTTGTGTTGAGATGCTAGTAAAACTGTTAAAACCTAATTAAAATTATTGCTGCACGTTGACTTTTATCATGCAGCGGCTTCAATATAACTGACACAAAAGTGAGTCATGTTACCTTAAAGGGGTTATCCGAAAGTGATTTTTTTTTTTTCTAGGGGCTCCGAATTAAAGCAAAAAAGCAATACTTGCCTATCCTTACCCCTGACGATCCAGCGCTGTCGTTCCGGCGGCAGTCCCAGTGCTTGTTTGCATGCACGTACGTAGCATGTAACCGCTGCAGGCAATCGGAGGGCTCAGCGGGGCTCTCTGGTGATGAATTGTATGTCTGGCATAATGCCAGAAATACAACATATGGCCCCTGAGCCCTCTAAATGGCTGTAGTAAGTATTGCTTTTTTGTTTTATTTCATTTGCAGCCCCTAAGAATAATGTTTAACTTCCCAGATAATCCCTTTGAACTTCTGTTGTAACTTGAAAATTGCACCTATATGCCACTGTCCACAACTCCATATATTCATTTATATAGCACCAACATATTCCGCAGCACTGTACAGAGATTGTCATCATTCACATCAGTCCCTAGGGCTCACCATTACCTATCAGTGTGTATTTGGGAGGAAACCCACGCAAACACAGGGAGAATATACAATACAAGCTCCGTAGCTGACCTCTGACCCACCTTTCTGCTGTATTCTTATGTATGGTTTTTGTCCAAAATTTACTATTGACAAAACGTCCCGTTATGAAAGAATACGTACCAGTACTTTATGCTAATGCTGTGAGTACAAATGTATTGTTTGAGGGGGCAATGTATTCACTTTGCTGTGTTTCTGCAGGAAGAACTGTGCTATATCACTCTAAAGCTTCAGATTAGCGCTCCACCAACCCTGTATGCTCCGTTCCTGGTAATCTAGCTAATGTCATTAGCTTTTAGAGATTTTCATTTTTAGCAGGAGCATCTAAAAGCTGCTATTGATGTATACATAGTATTTTTTTTTTGTAGATGTTGACAAAAAAAAGTGAATGCTTTTGCATCCCGCCAAGTACAGCTATTTCTCGTTAAAGTTATTGTGGGACACAGCACCATGGGTATAGGCCTTTTCTGGCTGACACCGTAAGAAAGAAGGCTCCCCCCCCATGCAGGCCATACAATTCTCACAAACGCTAGATTGATCTGTTTTAGCCTAGTGTTTGTAGGAGGCACACAACCTGCTTCACAGGTCGGCTTCAGGGTTGTTGTCCACCTTGACTGCTGGTCTAGTCAACCCCTAAAGATGCCACGAAACTAGGCAGTACTCTGCTCTGTGTTTCCTCCACCGCCAGTCACCTAATGCCTTTTTCTGCTTCCACATGTGTATGGCTAGTAACCCCACTGTTGTGAGAGGTTACGGAATAGGTGACCCTGCGTGGAGGCCTGAAGAGAACCTTTTCCGGTTCTGCAGGTGCCAGGACCATTGTCTGCCTGCCCTTTGTCCTGTAGGTACATCAGTGCGCAGTGGCGCCATTGGTCATTTCACGGCAGCAGGGCCTTACTAATTTTACCTTTTTACACGACCAACTCTCCAGAGCCTCCTGACTGGCCATTCAGCAAGACACAGCACCAAGGGTCCGATAGGCTAACTATGCGGGCTAATTTATTTTTTTTTTCATGGGGGCCATTATTTTCCCAGGTGATTTTCTTTTCAATCTGACACTTGTCTAGCACCCTGTCTCCATTTGGTTCTTGCAACATGTCTTCCTCCCTGGGAGGACTCCAACCGACAACCAGGTTTTGTGGCGCATGCAGCGTGCTACATGCTTGAGGACGCAGTTATAAAAAAAATTCCCCTGTGGCCAATCTTACTCTCTGTATTCAGTTCCTGCTTCCCAAAGCCTCCCAGAATTCCTTTGACGTGCCCTAACTGGATGTGGCCCTTCCTGACATGGCTAAATCCGTGCCATAGGGGGCCTTTGCAAACTCTCTTAGACCAAGGTTGTGTTCCTGGAGCACCTGCCATCCCAAGTAGCAGCCACGATCCATGCCCTCTAAGGATCCTCTCTAAGGAAACAAAACCTCTTCCTCAGGGCAGGCCACGCGTGAGATCCATAAGCTCCAGAAACAAATCCCACTCCTCTTCAGTGTCTTCTCAAGCGTCCCCTATTAGGTACAGCACTGGAGAAGCTGCCTCCCTGCAGGATCAGTCTGTCTCCTCTGACTTGGATTCAGAGTCAGAATTCAGAAACTAAATTGGTGGCAGCTATGTAGGAATTGTTCCGTGCTGTCCGATGCCTCACATGTTAATGATGACTACCACCCCCTTTCAGGGAGAAGTGTTTTTCTGCCGTCACCAGCGCCAGCAACTGTTTAAAAAATAAATAAAAATAGTTCAAGTAGCTCTTCTGAAAGGAATGGAAGTACCCTAACCTGGCGCTTAACCGTCTCCAAACGGATGGATATGCTCTTCCCATTTCCAGAGGATCTGATCACCTAATAGGGTGTTTCTCCTTCAGGGACCTGCCTGTGCTGCGTCTTTCTAAGAGCACCACTCTACCGCTATAAGATGCAGTGTCCCTTAGTGATTCACTTTCTAGATCTGATTTTGTAGCTCCAGGGTCTACCCTGTGCTCAGCAGGCCAGACTGCTTCACCAGGGCATCGCAGGAAGACCTAACTGATCTAGCCTCTCAGCCGCTTCATGCCTCCAAGTTTTTGTGCGATACCTCCCTGAGTCAGCCTGTTTCGCTCAAAGGTACCGGAAGGAGTCCCTGCCGTCCGTGGTCACCTCACTGGAATAGGGTGCGTTTCTTAACTCCATCGATATTTGTGATTCCTACCTCCACATACCGGTCACAAGGGCCCAACAGCGTTTCCTACGACTCTCTGTTGGTTCTCATAATTTCCAATTTGTCGCACTCCTCCAGCTCACCACTTCTCTCAATGTTTTCACCAAGGTCCTGGCGACTCTTATGCCGCTTCTCCGCGCCAGGGGAGTCGCTGTTATCCTAGGGGCGGAAAACGCCTAGAGGGGTGGAAAAATGGCGCGCAATGCAGCAAATTTTGCTTTCTTTTGTCACTCCATCCACCACTCTCTTTTAAAAATGTAAATCGCACCCTCCACACAAATAGGAAAATTAAAGTGGAACATAGAAACCGATCATATGGTCAAGGACAGGACTCTATTTTTCAGTCAGGGAGAGGTGCTTACTACCACTATACAAGCAGTAATATAATTTGTACCACAGGGAGAACAGACCTTGCCCATTTTTTCCAGACATTTATTTATGCTGGTAAACTACTCTGACATAAGGGAACATATCGTTTAATGAGTTTCACCCACATGCCCCTAGTGGGAGAGGTAGGAGCCATACAAAGATTCCTTTGTACGTTTCAGCCATTTTAAAGGCGATCGAGAACTGTCTTTTGTCACCCAGACAACCTTTTTACGATTTTTTTTTTTTTTTTTTCTCTCTAGATTTAACTTCAGGCACAATCTGGGAGAAAATAGCTATGAAAAATAGCAAGACATGCAATTTGTATGTGCAAACAGCAGGGCATATATTGAAAAGAATTGCATTCATACTTAACACTATATTTCTCTATCCAGTGAATTCCATTATAGAGCAGAACTGTGAGCACAGTTTTCCCTGCCTGTCGGTGTCCGCTTTATTAGGGTCAGTTACTTAGGAGATGCTTTAGGGTCTAGGTATAGAGCCTAGATCAAGAACTACTGGTTGATCTTTGACCGGTCCTGAGTAGATTGTTGATCTAAGGCATCAGTAATGAGGGAACTTCAGTCCAAAAGTTTTGGACTATAGCAGCAGGAATTGTTATTCCCATGGTTACCATACTGTCTGACACATTCTTTCCTCCTCTACTCAGACGATTTAGGCTCCATTCACACTGCATATTTGCCGAACGTATTCATAGAGTCCCATTCACCAGACGGGTGCCAAGAGTGTCCTTTTGGCGTTCATCAGGCCACTTATATATTTTTTTTTTTCCAGCTGTATGGAATAGCAATCTAAATCATCATGTGAAAATAGCACCCTGTATAATTAAAGTATGTGGCCTAAACAGGGTTGCTTCTCCTCTGTGTGAAAATAGACATATATAACGGTAGATTTTAAGAACTTCTGTATTATTACTGTAGATCGATGCTTTATTTTCAGAGGGGCACCGGTTTCACGTCCGTTCCTCTAAATTCTTCACTAGGAACAAAATAGTGGCTCCATATGATCTGTGTGTTTTTAGGGCAAATTTCAATCAAGATGTCCTGTATCTTGTCTATTGCTAGACTTCCTTTGCAATTTTGTTAGTGTATACAGAAGAGCGAACTCCTTACACAACATTCTGCTTGATATTCCATATTAACTTGAGGCATTTTACGTTTTTATCACATAAATAAAATCTAAGAGTTTTTTTTGGGTTTTTTTTTTAATTTTATATCACATGCTTTCAAGAATTGAACAGAAAAGGTTTCAGAGATGAGACCTGGCCAATTCTTCGGCTGATTTAAACCCCATTTGAGATCTTGAAACTGGTGATTTTTATTTCTTAATAATGGTGCATAGTAAAACTGCAGAATATTGTCGTCGTATTTTCACTCTGCAAAAGCCAATGATCATTTTGTCTTTGTTAACCATTGTTTTGGTAAACAAATATTTTCATTTAATTTTGAATTTGATGGCATTATAAATATTGACAGTAAAATGGTCCTGAGAAATAGTAATTGAAGATGCAAATGTTAAAAATATTCTTGGTCTTTAATTAATTGGAAAAATGAATTTAATGCGGGCATCTGCTCATCTGTAACTTATTACAGGGGCTACCAGCAGCAAGATGCCCATGAGTTCATGCGGTATTTGTTGGACCATTTGCATCTAGAACTTCAGGGGGACTCTGGCTCTAGTCAATCTCTCATGTCACCGGAAACCGCCAACCGATCCTCAAGCAGCAAGTGTTGTATGTAAGTGTCCTTTCATGTTCTAAAACTTTTTGAATTAACTCAAACATTTCTTTATCTGTTAGAAGCACGGTATAGCCAGTTTAAATTGTGACCATTCAGCATGCTTCACTGGCCCTAGTTCCGGCACTGTACTTGGGCCCTGAGCACACACTTCCTAATATATTTAGGTTCTGTGTATTTAGGCACTTGTATTACATTTCAGCAAATCACTCATTCCACTCTCCAAATTGGAGCAGTAGGCACAAACATCCCTCCATTAGCCGCGCATAACGCTGTTCCATTGCTAGGTTGCATTGTCCATCATGAATTTTAAATATTTTGTTTGCTCATTGAATTATAAGTGAATTAAACTGGAAGGAAGGAACACAAATATAAATGTCCATGCCACCTCACTAGTGTAGTGCCTGTTCATGAGATCTACAGCAGTCTATCTTGTTAGTGACATTCCCTCTGACCGTGCAGTCATCATGTTTACTTAATAACACCGGCTGCTCCACTAGTCCTGTATACTCTCACAACTTATCTGTAGTGGCATCCCCTTGGAATTTTTTTTCGTTTTGTTTTTAATATTATGGTTGTTACATGAAGGTTGCTAATTTGTTTGATGTTGCAGCAATGGAGCAAACACAGTGGTAACATCTGTATTTGGAGGAATTCTGCAGAATGAGGTCAACTGCCTAATTTGTGGGACAGAATCTAGGAAATTTGACCCATTTCTAGGTATGTTTCTCGACTGCACACCAGCTTAAACAAGCAAAGTCTTTTTATGTTGGTACCATTCAGAAAGCCCAATGATATGAAAAATGTCTACAAGTATTCACGTTTCAAACCGTACAGAAATGTCATTGAATGTCTAATTGGGCAAGGGATTTGTTTTAGCTTGGCGACAGCCATTCTTACTCTATTGTAATGTTCAGAATATGGGCATTAAAAGTACCCAGAAGCCTTAGAGTAGCTCTAGTCAAAAACCATAAAATCCGCTTTTGGTGAGCATCCTGGAGCTCTCCAAGCCCAAAAAGTGACCTAAAAAGTGCTGGTGTCTTCTACTAAGGCCATAGCTGAATCCTGTGCAGCTATAACAGAGCAATGATGTTATGAGTAATTTGGGAGTCCGTATAGGAAACATACTCCAACTGAATCACATAATGTTACAGTGGTGACTACTCCCCTACAGGACACCAGTGATGATGCGGCTTGGATAATGTCAAGATGTATAAATCTATAGTGACCGTTTTACATTTTCGTAGCCATGGGGTTGTGTGAAGCTGCCCACTGATCACTATGCAAGAAGAGGTCATTAAAGGATAACTAAACGTTCGACAAACTACTGACGTGTCATAGTGACATGTCAGAAGTTTTGGTGGGGGTCCAAGCACTGAGACCATTACCAATCGCTAAAACGAAGCGGCAGAAGTGCTCGTGTGAGCGCTCAGCCGCTTCATTTCTGTTAGGCCTTTTCCAGAAATCAATATATAGGAGTACGGACTGAATAGAAAGTCTATGAGCCGGTACTCCGATACATCAGCTTTCCACAAAAAGCTGAACGGAAACTAAGTGGCTGAACTCTCCCGAAGTGGCTGAACTCTCCTGAACGCTTCTTTTTAGCGATTGGTGGGGGTCTCTTTGACATGTCAGAAGCTTGTCGACGTTTAGTTACCCTTTAACATACAGCTGATTTAATTACCGGCCTGTGAAAATTAGAGTGATAGAGATAAAAGCCACTTGATGAGGCAATGCAGAAAATGTGTAGTAACAGTAAATTACAGTAAGCACGTTACCGTGTAAATGTAATGAACACTTCTAAATACGATGGCTTATGTTTTCATTTTTTGACCAGAGGGTTCCTTTTTATATTGTCCTTACACATTACATAGAAATTGGATGGCATGCCACCGATTGATTTAAAGTTGGAGCTTTCATATGAACTACCGCCCCATGAACATGCCAGACTGAACTGGCCGATCAGAGGCCACTTTTTCACTCCATTGTAGCTAAAAACCCATTATACATTTCAGTTGATGAAAAGGTTAAAAAAAAATGTAACATTGCCAGTAAATTATTCAGCTGGAATTAGTATGCCATTTTTTGTGTAAAATCCTTGTATGATTGACCGAAATGGTTAAAATAGTGAATTTTGCCCAATTTCTGTCTCGTGTATGGGCCGCATAAAGAGAATTTCTAGCCATAATGTGAAAAGATTTAATAAATCAGAAGTTAGACCGATTACCAAAGTATGTCTATTACTGTAGTGATAATGGGAGATTATAATTACGGGGATATTAATTGTTGTCATGGTTTGGCTTCAACTGCAAAGGGGAGACATTTCCTCAACCTGTTGCAGGAAAATTTTATGGGCCAGTTTGTGGAAGACCCGACTAGAGGTGAAGCTCTGTTGGATCTGGTCATTTCTAATAATGCAGATCTTGTTGGGAACGTCTATGTTCGTGAAAACCTCGGTAAGGGCAAAGCCACACGTGGCGGAATTGCTCTTGAATTCCGCTGCGGACACTCCGCAGCGTTAATCCGCAGCGGAGCCGTTTCTCCATTGCCTTCCACTTTTTAGTAGGCTTCGTTTAGACGAGGCTGAAAATTCCGCTGCGGAGCATAGGCTGCGGTGCGGAATTTGGTGTCCGCAACATACAATGGTTGTTGCGGAGTTGTGGCGGACTGGTTGCGGACTCATGGCGGAATTTCTCCATTGACTTCAATGGAGAGTCAAAATTCTGCAATGAAGTCCGCAGCTGTTATGCACATGTTATGTGTGCTGCGGATGCGTATCGCTTTTTTGACATGACATTTCTTCATTCTGGCTGGACCTATGTATTTCTAGGTCTACAGCCAGACTGAGGAAGTCAATGGGGCTCCCGTAATTACGGGAGCGTTGCTAGGAGACGTCAGTAAATAGTCACTGTCCAGGGTGCTGAAAGAGTTAAGCGATCGGCAGTAACTGTTTCTGCACCCTGGACAGTGACTACCGATCCCAATATACAGCAACCTGTCAAAAAAATAGAAGTTCATACTTATCGAGAACTCCCTGCTTCTGTCTCCAGTCCGGCTTCCCAGGATGACGTTTCAGTCTAAGTGATGGCTGCAGCCAATCACAGGGAGGTCGGGTTGGATGCCGAAAGAGGGACGCGTCACCAAGACAACGGCCGGTAAGTATGAGATTTGTTTACTTTCACTAGGGAAAGTGCTGGCCCTTATCTCTATCCTGCACTGATAGAGAGAAGGGAAGCACTTTTCCCGCAGTCCGCAGCAGCTAGTCCGCATCAATTTACTGCACATTTTGGGCAGATCCGCCGCAGAATCTGCAACGCAGATTCTGTGCGGCATTGATGCGGACAGTTGCGGAGGAAATCCGCCACGTGGGGGCATGCCCTAACAGTGATCACAATATAGTTACATTTTACCTATACTGTAAAAAATACACAGGCTGGGAGGGCAAAAACATTTAATTTTAAGAAGGCCAATTTCCCCAGGATGAAGGCTGCAATTCAGGATAGACTGGGAAGAACTAATGGCACAAATGATAAATGGGAGATTTTCAAATCCACTTTGTATAATTATAGTGCAAAATTTATTCATATAGGTAACAAGTATAAATTACTAAAATTAAACCCCACATGGCTTACACCTTCTGTGAAAGGGGCAATACATGACAAAAAAAGGGCATTTGAAAAATATAAATCTGGGGGTACAGCTGTAGCCTTTGTAAAATATAAAGAGCTTAATAAAATCTGCCAAAAAGTAATAAAATCAGCAAAAATACAAAATGAAAGGCAGGTTGCCAAGGATAGTAAAACAAATCCCAAAAAATTTGTCAAGTAAATGCAAAGGTCTGAATATGTAGGACCCCTAGATAGTGGTAATGGGGAGTTGGGCACAGGGGATCAAGAGAAGGCAGAGTTACTAAATGGGTTCTTTAGCTCTGTATATACAACAGAAGAAAGTGCACTGATGTGCCAGTGCTGTTAATACATCAATTAATATACTGAATTGACTAAATGTAGATATGGTCCAAGCTAAGTTAACCCCTTCACGACTGCCATACGGATATATACGTTCTAACTGCCGATGCACCGTGCAGTTAGCACTAGGGATGCGCGATGTATCGAAACTTCGATACTGTTTCGATACTCTACTCTGCATCCCCAAACGGTTCGATACAGTTATGTCGTGTATTTCGATACTTAGCTGCGCAGCCGCACAGCTCAGTATTGTAACACATGAATGTATGAGAGCGAGGCTGCGGCCGCACAGCTCAGCATTGTAACACATGAATGTATGAGAGCGAGGCTGCGGCTGTGTGATAGTCATTGGTGCGCTCCGGAGTACTGATAACAAGTGCGCGGGGTCAGGATGATGCGATGCGGCCGGCGCTGCATTAATGAGCGGTGGCACTGAAAACAGAACATGGCGGCCGTGCTGCAAAACACCCCCATGTTCTGTCCTCCGTGCCTGCGCTCATAAGTGCAGCGCCGGCCACATCTCCTCATGCTGGCCACGCACGCACTTCCTGTCAGGAGCGGAGCAATGACTGTATTACACAGCCGCAGCCCCGCTCTATAACAGTGGAGATCAGAGAAGCCTCTCATCTTCGCCGTTATTCCTGTGAATGCTGCTATCAAAGCGGACTGCAGCATTCAGTGGAAAATGAGGGGGGATGCCCCTTGAATTGCGTGTCAGGGAATTCCTGTGACGCGATTGAGAGACATACCATATATGGGCAGAGAGGCCAGGGTCCATTGAAGGACCCCGGGGATGTCCTACCATATTTCCTGTTTTTAGGGCATACTTGGGTATGTCCTAACAACTGCCTGTGTACTATCAGTACACCGGCTAATGTACTGTAATATAGAGATATGCCAGTACAATAAAGTAAAAACAAAGTAATGTTAAATTTAAAAAAAATACACATACACATTTTTTACAATAAACAATAAAATAAGTCTCAATACATAAAATATACACATTCGGTACTGGTGCGGCCGTAATAACCTGCACAACAATTTTTTTGCATCACTTATGATGTGTACACTGTAAAAAAATAGAAAGCAGTGTTTATTTTATCACTTTTTGTGGGGCACGAGGTGTGATGAATTTAACCTCCATGTGCCTCACGTTAATAGTAATTAACCCTATCATGTACCTAACACATTAAACCATTATGACTGAGAAACATGATAGGGTTAATTACTATTAATGTGAGACACATTCAAAATTCATCATGACACCTCGCGCCTCACATCAGAAAATGGAAGAACTTTTTTTTTTTTTTTTTTAATTACTGTTGGCAAAGTATTGAATTGGTATAGAAATCACAATACTAAACGAAGTATCGGTATCGAAGTCCAAATTCTGGTATCGTGACATCCCTAGTTAGCACGTATATAGACGTTTGCAGCGTGCATCAGGGTTTGAGTGCAGAAGCTATGTCAGCTCTTTACAAGTGTCGAGACCTCTTTGACTTCGTTTCATAAAACAAACGTGTTTTTTTTGTTTTTTTAATGAAACAAGTTACAAGTGCAGCTCTCCAAGCAGTATGCACTTCTCTCTCTCCCTGTGTGTGTTGGTACCACCTTCTCCCTCCATCGCTTCTGCCCAGAGATAAGGAGCCAGTGTGCTCGTTATCTTGGCAGATAAGGTACTAAAAGTTTTGTTTTTAACTCTTTAGTCTTCCTCTCTCCTGGAGAGTGAAGAAGGCGATCGGTTAAAGGGAATGTGTTGCCAGAAAAACATGTTTTTTTTTAAAAAATTAAACATTTAGTGTGTGGGTGATTAAACATTGTTCAAATTTTTTTTATTTTTTTGCACGAGTCCAGGAAATATTATAAATTATTTCTAATTTATAATACTACCCATTTTTGGTCACTAGATGGAGCTGTTTCCAAAATTGCAGCATTGCAACATTGGGTTAAAAGCCCTCGCTCTAGTGAGCTCTCAGCATCCCCCCCCTCCTTTATCCTGGCTAGTGCCGGGATAAACGAGGGGTTTGAACGGTGTAACCTCCTACACTGTGTGTCGCCATTTTTTTAGCTAACCCACAGTGTAGTAGGTTTACATACAGTAGTAAACACACACAAACACGAACATACATTGAAATCTCTTACCTGCTCCTGCCGCCGCGGCTCCCTCCGGCCCGTCCGCTCCGTTTGCTGCCGCTGGTGCAAGTGCACAAGTCCGGAAGCCGCGACCGGAAGTAGTAATATTACTGTCCGGCCGCGACTTCCGGTCCACAGGAAAATGGCGCCGGACGGCGCCAATTTCGAATAGGACTGTGTGGGAGCGGCGCATGCGCAGTTCCCACACAGACGCCGTACACTGCAGTCAATGGGACGGGAGCCGTTCGCAGTCCCTATGGGACTGTGGCTGCCGTATTCCATGTCTGTATGTGTCGTTAATCGACACACACAGAAATGGAACAAAAAATGGCAGCCCCCATAGGGAAGAAAAAGTGTAAAAATAAGAAAAAGTAAAACACAAACACACAAATGAATATAAACGTTTTTAATAAAGCACTAACATCTTTAACATATAAAAAAATAATTTGTGATGACACTGTTCCTTTAAGGTATGTTCACACGCTTGCTAAAAAAACGTCTGAAAATACGGAGCTGTTGATCAGCTCCTGATTTTGAGAAGTTTTTTTTATTGAAACCAGATGGGTTACACCCTAAACTTCTTAAAGAGCTTAGTTCAGTTATTGCTGTCCCGCTCTTCATAATGTTTAGAGATTCTCTAGTGACTGGTATAGTACTAAGGGACTGGCACAGGTCAAATGTGGTGCCTATTTTCAAAAAGGGTTCTAGGTCTTTCCTGGGTAATTCTAGACCAGTACATCCATTGTGAAGATGTTTGAGGGACTATATACAGAATTATGTGGCAAAAAATAGTAAAACCGTGCTGGCTGTCACTTTTACTACGAAGGACAGAAGTTGTCAAACCAACCTGATTTTGTTTTTACGAAGAGGTGAGCAGAAGCCTAGACAGAGGGGCCGCTGTGGACATAGTGTTTTTGGACTTTGCAAAGGCATTTGACACTGTCCCCCATAGACGTCTAATGGGTAAATTAAGGACTATAGGTTTAGAAAATATAGTTTGTAATTGGATTGAGAATTGGCTCAAGGACTGTATCCAGAGAGTTGTGGTCAATGATTCCTACTCTGAATGGTCACCGGTCATAAGTGGTGTACTCCAGGGTTCAGTGCTGGGACCACTATTATTCAACTTATTTATTAATGATATAGAGGATGGGATTAATAGCACTATTTCTATTTTTGCAGATGACACCAAGCTATGCAATATAGTTCAGACTATGGAAGATGTTTGTGAATTGCAGGCAGATTTAAACAAACTAAGTGTTTGGGCGTCCACTTGGCAAATGAAGTTTAATGTAGATAAATGTAAAGTTATGCACCTGGGTACGAACAACCTGCATGGATCATGTGTCCTAGGGGGAGCCACACTGGGGGAGTCACTTGATGAGAAGGATCTGGGTGTACTTGTAAATCATAAACTAAATAACAACATGGAGTGTCAATCAGCTGCTTCAAAGGCCAGCAAAATATTGTGGTGTATCAAAAGAGGCATGGACTTACGGGACAGGGATTTAATATTACCACTTTACAAAGCATTAGTGAGGCCTCATCTAGAATATGCAGTTCAGTTCTGGGCTCCAGTTCATAGAAAAGATACCCTGGAGTTAGAAAAAATACAAAGAAGAGCAACGAAGCTAATAAGGGGCATGGAGAATCTAAGTTTCCAAACGATTAGGCAGCACAACACCGGTTCCAATTCAGTGAAAAAAAGGTTTATTCACCCATACGTCAGTGCAACGTTTCAGCCCACATGGGGGCATAACACACAATGTGAATAGCAGGTTTAAATACAGCATGGCATGTGATTACATGATTGTGATAGTTAAGTAAAATATTAATATTAAGATGG
Source organism: Rhinoderma darwinii (assembly GCF_050947455.1). Classification (NCBI taxonomy): domain Eukaryota; kingdom Metazoa; phylum Chordata; class Amphibia; order Anura; family Rhinodermatidae; genus Rhinoderma; species Rhinoderma darwinii. Next base: position 249,058,732 of record NC_134689.1, on the reverse strand, counting down.
AATTAATCCAATATTCCAAAGATTAAAAGATAACCACAAAACAATGGTTAAATAAAGTGTCAAGTGCAGTTGAAAAAATTGTTAAAAACATATACTGTGCCAGTGATAACACATTTAATATACATGATTAGTTTATTACATTATAACAATATACATGTGTTTCATATTAAGAACCTAGCACTCAGAGTTCCCAGCTGGACACAGTGTCTCATATTACCATGCCATCTATGTTGCAATGACAACATGTTGCAATGACTCATGTCGTAATCAAGTTAACCATGACTCAAGTGCAGTGAATAAATTAGACATCCATCATTTCTGTGATGCAGTTATCGCCATGTTAGTGCATGGCATGCCAGCCTCAATCTCCCAGTATATTTCTTTTATTATTAACATTGTGCATATCTGGATCAATTGATTCAAAGACCTAAAGAGCAGAATGGTCTTGGTTTTATTTACTTTTAACAAGTTAGAATGTTTGGGAGGAAAAAATTCCTATTACCACTAAAGTCTCCCTCGGCCATTGAGCGACGCAGGCAAAAAAACGAGAAGTGCGCTTTCTCTGCCTCTCATTGATGTCAATGGGAGGTCAGAGACGTAAACGCCCGAAGATGGGGCATGTCACTTTTCCCCGCAAGACTATTTTTCCGCTCGCTGGGAAAAAAAACGCCTCCGCCTCCCATTTAAATAAATGGGAGACCCTTTTTCGGCCGTTTTTTTGCACGTTTTCCGACGCGGTTTCCGCGTCGGTGTAAAAAAAAACTCTGTGTGAACATACCCTAAGAAACTACCCACTGTACTAACTGCTCAGTGACTTGACCGTTACACAATGTGAACATCTGCTTTAAGTGCGTATCTTACCTTATACCTGGTGTTTACATGTTCCCAGTTGATGGAGAACCAAAAAAACACCTAATCTGAGGTTAAATGCTGCATCATAGTGCACCCCTATTTATAACTTCAAAAATTCACATACCAGTGTTCTAATCTAGAGGTGTAGTCTAAAGAGCACATCTGGACAACTTTCTCCCACAAGTCTTGCGTTCAATACAGAGGCAGAATCATATATACCTTTATATTGGAAATCGATCAGAACATATTGTTGAAGAAAAAAAATTCTGAGGCAAAATCGGGATTGAATGTTTATTCGTGCCTGGGAGAATCACATTTTGCCCTAGGTTTAGCGTGTACGTATGGAGAGCTTCCAACATACACGCTAAATGTGTCCATGGGGCTCCATTAGTCCAATAATGCACGGTATAAGTTTTCGTTTTTTTAAATTTTTTTATATATTTTTTTTTAACGTGTGGGTCTATGGGTGACGTATGCCCTCTGTATGGCATACTTTACAGGTATACATTTAACCCATACGTTATGGTCTTTTTCAATAGCTTTTCATGACGTATACGTTACTGATGCCATAAAACTCTGGTGACGGATGCCACTGTTAAGGCGTCTATCACAGCCTAGGTTTAACTTATACGTCAGGAGCTTTATGTAGGACCAAAACATGATGTGCACAAGTCCTTACAGTGGCACCCCTCTTAATTCCAGGCGTTGTTTGTTTTAATAGTATAGAGAACGTTTAAGGTACGACCTGCAGTGAATGTGCATCATCCTGATCACTTCTTCTCTTTGCAGACCTCTCTCTAGATATTCCCAGTCAATTCCGTAACAAACGTAAGAACCAAGAAAATGGACCAACCTGCACTCTCAAAGGTATAGATTGATAATGGCTTGGCAACGACATTTGACGCTTCTCAGTATTTCAGCTTTCCAGGTTTTTTGGGGTTTTTTTGGGTTCTTTTTTCTTTCACTTTATTGAGCATCAATATGTTTGACATTGGGCATGTAATTATGTTTTATTTTTTAAAGCTTGTTCAGTTCTGTAATCCATACAGCTGGTTAGAACAATCATAGGACTTGATCAATTACACAAACAAGAGGTCATTGTTAGACAACACCCTACACAGTCAAAGTGCCCATTTAGTGCTGACTGTCCCAGACTGTGTAGGGACACACCCTATTGACAAGGGGAATGGTAACACAGTTTTTAATTTATCCATACATTTCCAAGACGGGTAAACCCCACAATGCAAATTGTTGAGGGAATGTATCATCAATTTAGTTTCCTACTTTCTGCATTTTCTGTATAGACGGTGTACCAGGGTGTGTGCACTTTATGGCACCTTCAATGAATAAAGGACCTAAATGTTGATGTCTTACCCCCTAGGATAGGCTATCAATGTTTTACCGGAGGGGGTTGGACCTCCGGTATCCTGGCCAGTCGGTGCAATGAAGGGGCAATGGTGCCAAAGTCATATCCTTAGGATAGGCCGTCAATGATAACATTCCGAAGAAATACTTTATCCCATCAGAAAAGTGTCTATAAACTTAAACGGCCACGCCAAAGAGATGGCGAATAGCCCCACCACACACAGAGACCAAGGAAGCTGCATACTGAACCTTATGACCACTTTCAGACCTCTGTAGTTGGGCGCATTAGAGCGTCCATATTATTACAGTAGTCCCACCATGGTTCTACTCAACCCGACTTAGATAATGGTCACATTGGTAGGATTGCCTGCATGAAATGCTCATTTCTGCTTCTGCCCCAGGTTCTCTATTGAGTTTGTCAGGATTTTGACTGCGTCAATCCAAAACTTAAAGTAGACTTCCTTTTGTGTTTTGTATCACTGTCTTGCTGCATCATCACTAAAAGGGAAAATCCAGTTAACGTGTCTAAGCCTCTATAGAGTGTTTGCTTTAACAGGCTTTTCCAACCTCTAAAAATAACATTTAGATTTCTGTATAATAGTGTATTTGTTTTACGCCAGCTAAAATATGACCGATGTAGTTAAAGTAGTTCCATATTTTCTGATCTGTCCATACAACAATGTGAAAGACTGATATGAACTAATAGGAAGAGCATAGTTGTACTTATTACTGCTAAAGGTGGCACAAACAGATTTAGTTTAATTTCTTAGTTACTTTATTACATCAAATGTTAATGGAAATAGAGTAATTTTGCCAATCTACATTGTACAAATCATAGCAGTATAACATTGTAACTGCACGAAGACTTGGTTCAGTCAAATGAGCCATAAAATTGTGGCTTTTCTTTTCTCCCAGCAACCTCCGGCACGGATACCCTTGTCATTAATGCAGTCTCTTGGTAACGGCGCCAGGCTAGCAAGTAAAAATGCAATGTGTAAAATGTAAAACTGGTCTGCACAAATAAAGAGAGAATTTCATTTTACACATTGCAGTTGTACTTGCTATCCTGGCGCTGTTACCAAGAGACTGCGTAAACTTTTTCTTTGTTGCCTCTTGCTTGCAATTTTATCCCCACGACAAGGATTTATCCTCCCAGAGGTCGCAGTAGGTGGCTGCCGGCATATACCGTTACTGCAGGGACTCACGACTGCAGGATTCTCTGGTGGTGTGCCCACTACCAGACAAAGGCTTTCTGCTCAGTATTTTGGTAGAAGACTAAATCCAAACCATACATAAGACGAGGAGGAGGAGCGCCACTGTCCCCCACCACCCCCCCCCCCCCTCCCCATTTTGTCCACTTTTCGCATCTATCGTGTCATTAATGGCACTGCTGAATTTGTCTGTATTTCCAGCTTTTTTACACCTCACTTCTTTTAGCGCTACTTATTTTAATACGATTATATATCTTGTTAAAAAATCTATAATTTCAATGAACAGCCAAATGGCTTGTCAACTTTAAATCAAAGAAATCTGCCATACTTCAAACGTACTTGCCTTCAACTTTTCATCCATACCTAGTGTTGCCTTTAGGTTTCCGGTTTGCTATTAAAGCGACCTAAGAACATATGAAAAATGATTTATTTATTTTTTTAGCTTGCTTTATTAAACACAAAGCTGACATTTAATAAAACGTTTGTGTACAATGCAGAACACTCTATCAAATGGTGAAAACATGTATATACTTTACATTGAGGCCTACAGAAGTAATATCAGACATAACAGGTGGTACATCTGTCTAAAAATTATGAGCATTCAGTAAGGCCAAAGTTGAAGAGGACAGGCATACTGTTTAAGTTACTCAAAAAGAAATGAGTAGGGCACTAAGTGGAAAATACAGACCCAAAAGTTCAGACCTAAGTGGTGAGAGTATTTGTTGGGAATAAGGTAAGGATCCCATACTTTAATAAATTTCAGAGGGCAACCTCTATTCTTAAACAATCTATTTTCATACGGGTTAGGCCTCATGCACACGACCGTATTTTTTTTTCCCACCCATAAATACGGGTACGGTGTCACACGTATTCGACCCGGTTTGCACCAGTATTTATGGACCCGTGCCCGTAAATATGGGTCCGGTGTCACCCGTATTCCACCCGTATTCCACCCGTATTTACGGGCAAGTTTTTGGCTGCAAAATAGCACTGCACTAATCGGCAGCCCTTCTCTCTATCCGTGCAGGATAGAGAGAAGGGACAGCCGTTTCTGTAATAAAATTTAAAGAAATTCATACTTACCCGGCCGTTGCCTTGGTGACGCGTCCCTCCCTTCACATCCAGCCCGACCTCCCTGGATGACGCGGCAGTCCATGTGACCGCTGCAGCCTGTGATTGACCTGTGATTGGCTGCAGCGGTCACATGGGCTGAAACGTCATCCAGGGATGACGGGCCGGATGTCGAGAGGGACGCGTCACCAAGGCAACGGCCGGGAGACCGGACTGGAGGAAGCAGGAAGTTCTCGGTAAGTATGAACGTCTTTAATTTATTTTTTTACAGGTTGCTCTATATTCTGATCGGAATTCACTGTCCAGGGTGCTGAAAGAGTTACTGACGATCAGTTAACTTTCAGTACCCTGGACAGTGACTATTTACGGACGTCGCCTAGCAACGCTGCCGTAATGACGGGTGCACACATGTAGCCACCCATCATTACGGGAGTTCCATAGACTTCTATGGGCTGTCCGTGCCGTTATTACGGCCTGAAATAGGACATGTTCTATCTTTTTCAACGGCACGGGCACCTTCCCGTAAGAAAACGGGAAGGTACCCGTGGCCAATAGAGGTCTATGAGCCCGTTATTACGGGTCGTAATTACGACCCATAATAACGGAAGTTTTTACGGTCGTGTGCATGAGGCCATAATGTAATTTACTAGAGATCACAATTTTGACAAGAGTGGGCAGTCCCCCATCCATTTTAGTGTGGAAATTTTGGTTGTGATGTTGGGCTACTGTGGCTACGGAGGCCGCTCTGGTGAGCACAACATGAAGGGACTGTAGGTGGTTGAAAAACTCCTACCAGAACTAAACTTTCAGGTGGCAATTTCCTTTTTGTGGCTTTTACATCATGCTGATTTTTGGCTTGCAGGTATTTTACATCATCTTATCTCTCTCATTTAAGACTGCCTTCGCAGCTTCACAGACCTTGAAGAATTGGATGAGAGCGAGCTCTACATGTGCCTGAAATGTAAAAAGAAACAGAAATCCACCAAAAAATTTTGGATCCAGAAACTACCAAAGGTTAGCATGTGGAAAATGGTATGATTTTTAGACCCATTAAGAATGGGTATGTTCTGCTGGGGTAAACAAACATCATCCACAATGTAGGTAGCCACCCAAAACTGCAGTAAAAGGTGGTCTTCTGAAGGGATGGTACACTCAAACCTTAAGGCCATTATAAATCTGGTCTAGGTCAGGGATAGTTTCAATGTATTTTTATTTTTGCTAATGTCCTATGTACCCACACCAATTTAGATTTGGCATATCTGAATGCAAAATATAATTTATTGTTATAGCTGTTATTGCTGCTATGTGGTTTGGAATAAGGGTGAGGAAAATATAACGCAAACTGTTTCAGTGATATATTTTGTTTTTGAAAATTATACTGGTGTCTTTAGTGCTCATAGTGGGAAAAAAGTAAATGTAGTACTGGTGTAAACCGGGACCTCCACTGTTGCCTAGAATGCAGGACCAAAGGCCCCTTATGATTTTTGAGTCTGATCCACTACCACGCTAGTGCTGTGCCGGAATTGCACCACAGCTCAAATCACTTATGCATGCTTTTGCTCTCAGCAGTTCACATAGTAGACAGCTGATATTCCGTGCAGCAGCTGGTGCGTGAGACCAAAGACCTTTATTGTGAAAACTGATGGACTGAAATTATACTGCAGAAATAACCTACTAATGCCATGATTACACACCAGTGATTCTGTTTTTTTTACCCAAAACAAGATCCAATGCAACAGGGATTAGAAGAGAGGTATAAATAACAATGTCCCTATGTTTCTGTTTGCTCAAAAACCGCAAAAAAATAAAATGTAAACAGCTGCGTCACAAACGGGCACTTAAGGATGGTTGTCCGCTTTAGACAATCCCCTTTTGTTGCAGGGATCCCTGAAAAAAATAAGCTAGTTACAGGGTGTCCCACTGATGGGACTTTAAGAGATTAGCTGTAATCTACAAGGGAACCTGTTGAACCAGTGTTCAATTCTCCAGCAGTGCCTCCATGGGGGACATTAAGCATAAAAGTATTATTACACAGCCCGGCCTGTGCCGTGTAAACGAGCGCCGATCAATGAGACAGCTCGTTGATCGGCGCTCGCTTGCTTCTGGAACACGGAACTATGTATGGGGACGAGCGGTCATTACTCCGAACACTCGTCCCCATACATTATCCTGTCGGCAGCGCATCTCCCTGTTTACACAGGGAGATGTGCTGCCAACAACGACAATATTTTCAGTATTTAAAACTATATGATCAGCTGATGAGTGAGCAATTGTTTGCTCGTTCATCGGCTGATTATTCCCCTGTTTACATAGGGCAATTGTCGGGAACGAGCATTCTGTGAACGCTCGTTTGCCCGATAATTGGCCAGTGTAAAGGGGCCTTTACATTATCCCCATTGAAACCAATGAACCGTTCATGTAATTCACAGATGTGCCAGATCCTCCAGAGAGATTCTTTTTGTAGCCATTCTCTACTTTGGCTAATTGATGATGGTCTAAAACTACACAAACCCCTCAATTGACTCCGAAAGCTCTAATAGGGTATTTGAAAATGGGTTTTCTAAACCAGGCAATCATTTTTACAGATATTTTGTTTGTTACCACACGTCTCATGTGGCCTCATGTGTCTGCAGGTGCTTTGCTTACATTTGAAAAGATTCCACTGGACCGCTTACCTTAGGAACAAGGTGGACACATACGTAGAGTTTCCACTGCGAGGATTGGACATGAAGTGCTTTTTACTGGAGGTAATGCATGTCACATGCTGGCTCTTTCCTATATACATTTATATAAAAAAAAAAAAAAAAACTGTGATAATGCGGCTAACAAGCAGAGTTTCATGTCTTCTGCAACTTAAAGTATGTTTTGTGTCGTTCTCTCAGCCAGAAAATATGGGTCCCGAAAGCTGTCTTTATGATCTAGCAGCTGTTGTAGTTCATCATGGTTCAGGGTGAGTACAATGATTGTAAGGAGCGTGTCTATCCTTGTGCCTTTAGTGCTAGATGCCCAGCACTTGTTAATTCTGTTTTATAGCTGAGGAATGAGATTATCTGACAGCTGAGACATGTTATTCCTTCAAGTGTCTCTTAGGCTGGGTTCACACTGTACGTTTTTGTTGCATTTTGAAACTCCTCTAAAAAAATATCCATACGTTTTTACAAAGTATTGCAGCTGTAATCTGGTTTTCAATTTAATAGGCTTACGTCTGAAAACCCTTTGTAAAAACGTACGTGTATTATTATTTTTTGGCTTTTTTTTGTTTGTTTTTTTGGGCAATTTCAAAACTCAACAAATGCACACCATGTGAACCCAGCCTTATTGGGTGTCAAGTTTTTTTTTTTTTTGTATTTTTTTAAATTAATGGAATCATCCAATTAAAAATCCAATCAAAGTCTTCTGGTTTCTCTTTCTCTCCCTGGCACCCAGGTCCAGAAGTGTGATAAATAAGCCTTAAATTCTAATTTTCACTACCACACAATCTTTGATGAATGACCGCTGTGTTATACAATTGAACACTTCTTTTTTTTTTTTTTTTTTTTTTTTTTTTTTTTTTTTTATTACATATATTTTATTTAAATCTGGAATTACCTTGTTTTTTATTTGTGTTTATTTTTTCTTGGACAGTGTTGGCTCTGGTCACTACACAGCCTATGCAACCCATGAAGGACGCTGGTTCCATTTCAATGACAGTACAGTAACCCTTACAGAAGAAGAGACTGTGATGAAAGCAAAAGCCTATATTTTGTTCTATGTGGAGCGTCCGGTCCCCGCCACTCCAGAGAAACTATGAATACCTCTTTTCATTCCCTCAAACTTCACACATGCCCATCCCTCCACTAATACTTGATTGGAAAAAAAAAAAGTTTTGTTTTTAACTCATGCACTTTCACAGCTCCTTGTCCGGCTGTCATTGATGGAATAAGCTGTACTGACAGAACTTGATTGCCCCCTATGCTGCCAAAGAGGCCTGCAGTTCCATCGTTACAATGTAGACGTCCTCCAAAACAATGATTACGGTGCAATCGCTATATGCACAGACCTCTCAATTAGGTAACAAAAATATCAAGTGTTCAATGTAATCACAAGTTTACAGATGTTTGAGTTGTAGTAAAGTTCCAAATCTTGGCTTTCTTCCTTGCTGGTCTTTGGTGAGGCCGCAGAAGTTTCCATTTTGGGGAAAATTTTTACATAGATCCTTAAACTTTTAAAAATTACTTTTAATAAATCGCTGTTAAACCTACAATCAATTTTTAATATATTCTTCGCTGGAGAGCTTTGGTTGTCTCCTGCGGATTCCTGCAAAATCGGTTGTTGTAGAGCAGTTTGGCTTTGTAGTCTGGATTCTACCCCTAAATGCATCCTAACAGCTGTTAGGGCGTGGTCCAGACTACAAAGCGGGACTGCTCCACAGCAACCAATTTAATCTGTAGATGATGAAGACAAGACAAAGCTCCGAAAGTATATTAGACGTGTAAGTATTGTAATAAGGCTAAGCCGGGATTATATGTAGGTGTCCTCACCAACCCAAGGTGATAAAGTGTTTCCCGTGTTCCCTCAATGGTTGGCAATTTTTCAGCCACAGGTCTTTGACTTGCTAGTTGTTTATCTAGAACAATGTGAAGTGGGATAACAGTCTTGTCCTGCAGATTAGGTTGGTCTATCTATTTATCAGGGGCTCTAACAAATTATTCCAGAGGTGCCTTTCCTTTGAGGTGCCTGAACCATAGAGCTGATCCCTAATGCAAGAGTTCTGCGTTCTTCTGTTATCTTGCCCTGTAGATGTCTTTATACACATTCATTTGAATGATTTATACTTTAAAATGGCGTCCATTTCATTATATTTCAAAACTACCATCACATTCCCTTTTATTGAGCTTTTCAATTCTAGATGGTATATTGTTTAATTGAAGAATCATGCTGTTTTATTCAGCAGTCAATATAAAACTTCAAACCGTAATATTTTATGTCTGGTCTTATTACATTTTACTTCTGTATGGTATTTTTATGTTGTATGACGGGGTAAAACTGGCTATTTACATAAGATTCATTTCGACCCAATTCGCTGATTTCAGCAGGGTCAGCTGACCATCAAAGGGGCTGTTTTACGTCACATTTTTGGGATAAGCTCCCGACGCATACATTAAATTATGCCATTTGTCACTCATAGGCTCTAATGGTATCAGTTTGCCGGATACGTCATTAAAAGGGGTCGTAAAAGTTTTTATGATGTCTCCGTTAAACATATGCTATTAAATAGTCTATGGGTGACAGATGCCACTGTTAAGCATCCATTTAACGCATCCGTCCTATCACTTAAGATCGTTTAAGGGATGCCATACAGTGGCATCAGTCACTCATAGCCTACCATGTTTAAAAAAAAATATATATATATATATATATATATATATATATATATATATTTTTTTTTATTTTTTTTTTCTGGACCCCGCGGGATGGAATAGCATAGTCTATTTCATACCTTTTTTTTTTTTTTTTTTTTTTTTTTTTTTTTTTTTTTTGCAGCATATGGGCATACATCGGCCAGACGGAAGCCAAATTCGTTTGGCATGTACGCTGGTAGCTTTCCTTGCCCCTAATGGGGTAAGCGCCGGGAGAACATTTTACTCACTTATGTACACCGTAATAGACAGCATCATAAATGTATTTACCTTGTTTATACATTGCAATTTTTGCATGCTGGTTCCTAAAAAGTGTAAGTTTTTTTTTCCTCGTTTTAGGTTTGAAAAGAAATTTTTTTTCCTATAGCTTTCTTCGGTTTATGATCCATTCTAGGGATGCACGATGCATTGAAACTTCGATACTGTTTAGAGGCCGTGCACCCTCAAACGGTTTGATACCGTTATTTCATGTATTTTGAATTTTGATACTAAGCTGTGCGGCCGCACATCTTAGCATTGTAACACATGAATGTATGAGAGCGGGACTGCGGCTATGTAATACAGCCATTGCACCGCTCCTCAGTCCTGACAAGTGTGCGTGCGGTCAGCATGGGGTGATGCGACCAGCGCTGCACTAATGAGCGGTGGCAATGAAGACAGAACATGGAGGGCACACTGCAAAACACCCCTATGTTCTGTCTTCAGTGTCTGAACCGCCGCTCAATAGTGCAGCGCCGCCCGCATCACCTTATGCTGACTGCGCGCACACTTGTTGTCAGGAGCAGGGCAATGGCTGTATTACACAGCCGCAGCCCCGCGCTAACGGTGGAGATCACAGAAACCTCTTATCTCCGCTGCTATTCCCCTGAATGCAGCGATCAAAGCTGACCGCAGCATTCAAGGAGAAAATGAGAAGGGGGTGCCCCTTGGATCGCATCACAGGAAATACCTGTGACGCGATTGAGGGACATACCATATATGGGCAGACAGCCCAGGGTCCATTGAAAGACCCCAGGGCTGTCTTACCCAAGTATGTCCTAACAACAGGAAATATGGTATGTCCTAACAACTGCCTATTTACTATCCGTACACAGGCTAATGTACTGAAATATAGATATATGCCAGTACATTAAAGTTTAAAAAGAAATAAAAAAATAAAGTGATGTTAAATTAAAAAAAAAAGAAACATTAAAATAAGTCTCAATACATAAAATATACACACATTCGGTATTGGTGCGGCCGTAATAACCTGCACAACAATAAAAATTTTTGCGTCATTTATGATGTTTATGCTGTAAAAAAAAACTGCTTTCTTTCACTTATTAATGTGAGGTGTGATGAATTTAACCTCCATGTGTCTCACATTAATAGTAATTAACACCATCATGTACCTTACATATTAACCCATTATGACTGAGAAACAACATGGGGTTAATTACTATTCATGTCAGGCACGTGGAGGTTAAATTCATCACACCTCACGACTCACATCAGAAAATGGAAGAGCTTGTTTTTTTTTATTTTTATTACTGTTGGCAAAGTATTGTTTTGGTATCGAAATCGCAATACTACACAAAGTATCGGTATCGAAGTCCAAATTGTGGTATTGTGACAACCCTAATCCGTTCTTGGTTTTATGCTTAAGGCCTCATGCACATTTCCATCACTGTTTTATCGGCCGTTTTTGACGGATCCGTGTGTCCGTTTTTGTTTCCGTGTGCACTCTGTTTCGGTTCCGTTTCCGTTTTACACGGACGTTTTGGCTTCCGTTTTTCCGTTTAAAAAAACGGATGTGAACTTCATTTGAACTTGTCACATGTCCCAGGAAACACCCTAGAAAGTTTACAAGAAGTTTTTGGTGCTGTTTTCTGCAGCTTTCAGAGCATAGAGAACAGTTTGAGATTACTCTGCATGGCTTACTTTTTGTTTTTTTGGAGTGAAAATATGAGCCTATCTTCAGGAATGAATGTTTACTGTAGTCTGTGAACTTTGGCCCACCCAGCCGTTGCTATGGCAACTGTTCCGTCAAAAACGGACGGCACACGGAAGCCTTCTGTGTGCCATCCGTTTTTTCCCACTGACCCATTGACTTCTATGGGTCACACGGTCACTGAATCACTGACCAAAATAGGACATGCTCTACTTTGCACGGAACGGAACAACGGATTCGTTTTAAATAACTGAAGTGTGCTTGGGGCCATTGAAATGAATGGGTTCAGGGTGTGATCAGTGACCAAAACGGATAGCACCCTGAAGGGAAAAACTGTAGTGGGCATGAGGCCTTAGATAAATAAAATTTACAAGCTGCACTGTGTGAACCAAGCGGCACATGGAATACTGTAATAGGGATAAATACCTCTGTACTCATTGCACCTGCTAGCGCATACATGATACAGGAAAGGCCCCATGCAGAGCTGTAATATGGTTGTGTGCATAAGACCTTTTTTTTATATATCTCTATCGGGCTACATGGCGACTTTGGTCACGTGCTGCAAAGATCACAAGGTTGCATTGCAACATCGGAAAAAATGCTAGTGAACAGCGTTGGCAAAAAAGATTCCCACATCTGCTGGATTTTAGTCGCAAATGGCACGTGACTTTTTCAGCAAAGGCTTCAATGTAAGTTGCGTTCGACAGACTTATTGGAGACATCAGTGATTTTTCGTTTTGGATGTTGCAAATCCTAACTCACATGGGACTTGCAACCAAATCGCAGCCTAAAATAATAATGTAATAGCAAGACCAATCGCAAGCATTCTTATGTTGTGCGACGAAGGTCGCTGTGTAGCCATAGCCTCTGACCGCATTACAGGTAAAATTCATCTATCCTCTTGTAGTTACATAGTTGACAAGGTTGAAAAAAAAAATACACTGGTTCATAAAGTCCAACCTATAAGCCTACCGTGTTGATCCAGAGGAAGGCAAAAACCCCCATGAGGCGTATGCCAATTGTCCCATATCAGGGGAGAAAATTCCCCCCGACTCAAAATATAACAATTGGAGTGAATCCCTTGTAAAGCTTGTAATATTATATTCTTCCAGATCCAGGCCCTTGAACGTGCTGAATGAGTCAACGATTACAACATCCTGTGGCAGGGAGTTCTAGTGTCTCACTGCTCTTACAGTAATCCCTGTCTATGATATCCCCGTAGAGGATGCCCCCTTGTCATAGATACAGGCTTAGGTGTAAAAAGATCATTAGAAAGATTTCTGTACTATCCATTTAAATATTTGTACATTGTAGTTAGATCGCCCTTAACCCCTTGACGTGCAGTTACGTCAAGGCGGGGGGGGAAGACTCCATATCCTTCAGGTGTTGGCTGTAAAACTGCCGATACCTCGGACTAACAGCCAGGAACAGCAATCGCGCTATTCCTGGCTGTTTAACCCCTCAAATGCTGCGGTCAATCGCGACCGCAGCATCTGAGGCGTTATAGAGAGGAGGGCGCCGCTCTCCGACAGCTGGTAGCATATTCACTTAGTCCCATGGTCCGATCGTAATCCCATCTCTCTTACCTGTGCCGCCCTGTTCCTGCGCCCCTGCACTATAAATTGGAGTCTCAATGACTCCTTACTTTCCTTTCCTAAAATTTCTCAAGCACTCAAGTCCCTCCTGAAAGAATATTTTTAGCTTAAAGAGGCTCTGTCACCAGATTCTCAAATCCCTATCTCCTATTGCATGTGATCGGCGCTGCAATGTTGATAAAAGTAACGTTTTGTTTTTTTTAAAAACGTTCATTTTTGGCCAAGTTATGAGCTATTTTATATATATGCAAATGAGGTTTGAAATGGACAACTGGGCGTTTTTTTTCCGTTATGTCCAAGGTTATGTATTGTGTTTTTAACTGGGCGTGTTTACGTGTATGACGCTGACCAATCAATGACCAGTCAGCATCATACACTCATCTCCATTCATTTACACAGCAGCGATGTGCAGCCACATACACAGAGATTAACGTTAATCAAGTGTCCTGATAATGAATACACATGATCATCCAGCCTGGACGTCATGTGTATTCAGAATCCTGACACTTCTGAATCTTTTCTGTGAGATTTCCAGCAAGTGAAACGAAATCTCGTTTACCTCCGTAATCTCGCGAGATTTCGTTTCCCTTGCTAGAAATCTCAAAGAAAAGATTCAGAAGTGTCAGGATTCTGAATACACATGAAGTCCAGGCTGGATTTCATGTGTATTCATTATCAGGACACTTGATTAACGTTAATCTCTGTGTATGTGGCTGCACATCGCTGCTGTGTAAATCAATGGAGATGAGTGTATGATGCTGACTGGTCACTGATTGGTCAGCGTCCTACACGTAAACACGCCCAGTTAAAAACACAATACACGCCCAGTTGGACATAATGATAAAAAAACACCCAGTTGTCCATTTCAAACCTCATTTGCATATATATATATATATATATATATATATATATAAAAAATCGCTCATAACTTGGACAAAAATGAACGTTTTAAAACAAAAACAAAAAAACGTTACTGTTATCTACATTGCAGCGCCGATCACATGCAATAGGAGATAGGGATTTGAGAATAGCATATAGCACGCAGGTACAAATACATGCATTAGCACTGAATGGCCGGGCATGTTCCATGCCCGACCATTCAGCGCTTTACAATGACGTTGATTGGTGGGGCAACGCTGCTTCCGTGCTTGAAGAGCGCTGATTGACGGGGCAAGTCATTCTGCCTTGCCAATCAGTGCCTTTGAACGACACGTTGTTCAGCTCCAGCAGACCTGCTCAGAAGAAAGCAGATCTGTATTGCCATCGGACGGCGTGGGAACAGGATCATGTGAGTATGTAAAGTTTTTTTTTTTTTTTTTTGTTTTTTTTTCTTTCTAATAAAACTGAGTGGCATTATCTACACGGTGGGGGGGGGGTCGTCGTCGCCGTCTATATGTGGAGATGTGGGCCAATGTATACAGTGCGGTCTATATGTGGGGCACTATCTACAGGGGCAGTCCATGTGGGCCACTATATACAGGGGGAGGGGTCTATATGTGGGGATGTGGGCCACTATATACGGGGGGGGGGGGTCTATATGTGGGGATGTGGGCCACTATATAAAAGGGGGTCTATATGTGGGCCACTATATAAAAGGGGGTCTATATGTGGGGATGTGGGCCACTATCTACGGGGGGGGGGGGGTGTCTATATGTGGGGATGTGGGCCACTATATAAAAGGGGGTCTATATGTGGGGATATGGGCCACTATCTACAGGGGGGTCTATATGTGGGGATATGGAATCTGGAGCATTACATTTGTGGGTTCGATTAAACTCTCCAAATGGCTAGAAAAAGAGAGCTTTCATGTGAAACTCGACAGTCTATTCTTGTTCTTAGAAATGAAGGCTATTCCATGCGAGAAATTGCCAAGAAACTGAAGATTTCCTACAACGGTGTGTACTACTCCCTTCAGAGGACAGCACACACAGGCTCTAACCAGAGTAGAAAGAGAAGTGGGAGGCCCCGCTGCACAACTGAGCAACAAGACAAGTACATTAGAGTCTCTAGTTTGAGAAATAGACGCCTCACAGGTCCTCAACTGGCAGCTTCATTAAATAGTACCCGCAAAACGCCAGTGTCCACATCTACAGTGAAGAGGTGACTCCGGGATGCTGGCCTTCAGGGCAGAGTGGCAAAGAAAAAGCCATATCTGAGACTGGCTAATAAAAGGAAAAGATTAATATGGGCAAAAGCACACAGATATTGGACAGAGGAAGATTGGAAAAAAGTGTTATGGACAGACTAATCGAAGTTTGAGGTGTTTGGATCACACAGAAGAACATTTGTGAGATGCAGAACAACTGAAAAGATGCTGGAAGAGTGCCTGACACCATCTGTTAAGCATGGTGGAGGTAATGTGATGGTCTGGGGTTGCTTTGGTGCTGGTAAAGTGGGAGATTTGTACAAGGTAAAAGGGATTTTGAATAAGGAAGGCTATCACTCCATTTTGCAATGCCATGCCATACCCTGTGGACAGCGCTTGATTGGAGCCAATTTCATCCTACAACAGGACAATGACCCAAAGCACACCTCCAAATTATGCAAGAACTATTTAGGGAAGAAGCAGGCAGCTGGTATTCTATCTGTAATGGAGTGGCCAGCGCAGTCACCAGATCTCAACCCCGTAGAGCTGTTGTGGGAGCAGCTTGACCGTATGGTACGCAAGAAGTGCCCATCAAGCCAATCCAACTTGTGGGAGGGGCTTCTGGAAGCATGGGGTGAAATTTATCCCGATTACTTCAGCAAATGAATACCTAGAATGCCAAAGGTCTGCAATGTTGTAATTGCTGCAAATGGAGCATTCTTTGACGAAAGCAAAGTTTGAAGGAGAAAATTATTATTTCAAATAAAAATCATTATTTCCATGTCAATGTCTTGACTATATATTCTAGTCATTTTGCAACTCATTTGATAAATATAAGTGTGCGTTTTCATGGAAAACACAAAATTGTCTGGGTGACCCCAAGCTTTTGAACGGTAGTGTATATGTGAGACACTATATACAGGGGTGGGCTAAATATAGAGCACTATCTATAGGGGAGCTATTTTTAGGGCACTTTCTATAGGGGTGGGCTATATGTGGGACACTATACAGGGATGGGTTACCTGTGGGGCACTAGCTACAGAGTCTATATGTAGGGCACTGTCTACAGGGGTGGGCTATATGTGGGATGCTATATACAGGTGGAGCTATATGTGAGACACTATCTACAGAGGTGGGCTATACATGGATCACTATCTATAGGGGAAGCTATATGTAGGGCAGCACGGTGGCTCAGTGGTTAGCACTATTGCCTTGCAGCTCTGAAGCCCATATGTGGGACACGATCTACAGAGGGCTGTATGTGAGACACTATCTATAGGGGCTTCTATGTAGGGCACTATCTACAGAGGCTCTATGGGGTCACTATCTACAGGGGGCACAGTGTGTGTGTGGGACACAGTGTATGGCTCTATTATAGTTAGAGGTTCAGTGTATGGCTCTTTAGTATATTTAGAGGTGTTGAGAATTTTAACTACGTTTTATAGGTGTAGAAATGTTTTCAAAGTGAGAAGCTGAAGACATCTGAGCGGAAAACTGCAGAAATGTGTCATGGCCGGGAGAAATCATAGATATCTGGACCAGAGGGAGAAGAAAATAACTAGAATCTAAGACGTCATCGGTGAGTCACTTAATGTAAATGTTTATTCTGCCTCTAATCAGCACTGTAGTCACTGTATGATCTGCACCGAGATGATGGTGGTATGATATTTTTTTTTGTGAAACCGCATCTCCCAGCATATCCTTACTATTGTTCGGGCCATGCTGGGAGCTGTAATTTTACACCATACAAACCTATACGGCAGGGGTTGCATTAAATTGAGCTGTGTGTGTGTGTATGTATGTGTGTGTGTATATATATATATATATATGTGTGTACTGAGCTTGGTTCTGGTGTTGTATATATTTACTTGTAACGTCCGTGGTCGCTGACCACAAACTCCTTCCATCCAGTCGACGCCCTTCTCTCAAGAGATGTTTGCACATACGGCCGTCCTGCTCCACAGTGACCACCAGGGTGCGCTCACGAACTCCGTCCAGACTTGAGAAGCCAGAGCGCAAGCTTGTTTGTGATTGAGCCAATTGGTCCAGAGTACCCTGGGCTATAAGAAGGTCCCAGCCCCATCCTCCCACGCCTGATCTTTTGTTGTATTCCTAGTCTATCTTGCAAATGGTCCCCTAGTGTTTCCTGCTCCGTGTTTCCTGTTCCTGTAACCTGATCTAGTGCCGTGCTTAGCTGTAGCCGTGCTGTATACCACGCCTGTCCTGCTTCTCCACGCCTGACGTCTACCTGCTGCCTAGTTCCTGCCAAGCCTGCCTTGCTACTGTCCGAGCTGCCACAGGTTCTCTATATAAACTATAGACTCTGATCTGCGCCCTGTTGGCCAGCTGCTGTACCGCCAAGGCGGTACGGCCCAGTGGGTCCACGAGCCCTAAGTGATCGTAAGCTCAGGCCATGGACCCCGATAGTCGATCCGAAACAATGACGACGTCACAAGAGATGCGGGCGGATATGCTAGACCTCCGGTCTCGACAGGACCAACTCCTCCAGGCTTTGAACATTCTCGCACGTCGGCAGGAGGCACGAGCTGCCGTTCCTCCTACTACACCTCCTGGCAGTGTTGATCCTCAAACTACACCTCCTGGCAGTGTCGACCCGCGTTTTTCTTTGCCACTTCCGGACCGCTACGATGGAGACGCAGGTACCTGTCGTGGATTTTTGAACCAATGCCAGATCTACTTCAGCCTGTATACTAGGACATTTTCATCTGACGGCGCAAGGGTCGCTTTCATCATCTTTCTCCTCACTGGCAAGGCTCTTGCATGGGCGAACCTTATCTAGGAGAGACAAGGACCAGAGACCCGTGACTTCCAGGGCTTCCTCCGGACTTTTCGCATGGTGTTTGAGGAGCCTGGACAGGTCTCCTCTGCAGCGGCTTCCTTGATTAACCTACGCCAAGGAGACGCCTCCTTGAGCGAGTACGCCATCTACTTCCGCACCCTGGCAGGAGAACTGTTATGGAACAATAAGGCCCTGGTGGCTGCATTCTGGCATGGACTGTCTCCTAAAATTAAGGACGAACTTGCTGCTCGAGACCTGCCATCTACCCTGGATGACCTCATCCTTATGTCCGCCCGGATTGATATGCGGATCCGAGAATGCCTCCAAGAGGTTTGTCGGGAGGGAGGCCTTCCTAGTCTGGTCCCTACTTTGCAGCAACTCCTGCTGTCCTTAGATTTCGATCCTCCTAAGGAGTCTGTGATGATGGACCAGTGTAAGCTATCCACCCAGGGGAGACAACGCAGACGCACTTCGGGACTCTGTCTATATTGCAGCCTCGGTGGCCATCTTGTGTGCCTGTGTCCCCAAAGATTCCAAAGCCTAGGGTTGCTAGGGGAGGCAACCTTGGGTAAGAAAGGACTTCTGTCTAAATTGTCCATACCATTAACCATAGTGTCCGGCGAGAGAACACATCAGGTCTCTGCGTATCTGGACTCTGGATCCGCTGCTAATTTCATTTGTAGAGACCTGGTGGATCTTCTTCAATTACCCACTACCCCTCTGGAGAGGCCATTGACAGTTGCATCAGTGAATGGACTACCTCTACCAGACCCAGTTATAGCTGTGATCAAGCCGCTGAGGCTCCAAATGGGAGCTCTTCACTCCGAACTCCTGTCGTTCTATGTCCTATCCAAAGCCGTTAACCCTGTGTTGCTGGGCCTGTCTTGGCTCCGACTACATGCCCCAGTCCTGCACTGGAATTCTGGAGAGGTTCTCCAGTGGGGCCCTGAGTGTCTAAGCCGATGCCTGGTGCAGATTCGTTCGGCTCAGCCTTCGCTGCATCGGTCATTGGCAGGATTGCCGGGTCATTATGCTGCATTTTTGGACGTCTTCAGCAAGAGGGAGGCGGAGACATTGACTCCATACTGGGCATATGACTGCCCTATTGAGCTGACTCCTAGTGCATCCCTTCCCTGTGGTAGGGCATATCCTCTCTCCTTGCCAGAGACTCTGTCCATGTCCGCCTATGTGAAAGAGAACTTGGAGAGGGGCTTCATACGGAAGTCTTGCTCCCCGGCAGGAGCCGGGTTCTTCTTCGTCAAAAAGAAGGATGGTTCACTTCGTCCTTGTATTGACTACCGAGGTCTCAACCAGATCATTGTGAAAAATCAATATCCGTTGCCGCTGATCTCAGAACTGTTTGATCGTATACGTGGTGCCAAGATTTTTTCCAAACTAGACCTGCGTGGGGCTTACAACCTAGTCCGGATTCGCCAGGGTGGTGAATGGAAGACTGCATTTAACACCCGTGATGGACACTATGAATATCTAGTAATGCTCTTCGGCCTGTGTAATGCTCCCGCGGTCTTCCAGGAGTTTGTTAATGACATTTTCCGTGACCTCCTCTATGTTTGTGTAGCAGTCTACCTTGATGATATCTTGATTTTTTTTCTCCAGATCCTGTGACTCATCAGAGACATGTGCATCAAGTTTTGCTGAGGTTAAGGGAGAATCGTCTGTACGCTAAGTTGGAAAAGTGCGTGTTTGAAAAAGATTCTCTACCCTTCCTGGGCTATATCGTCTCGAGATGGATCTTGAAAAGGTAAAGTCTGTTCTGGAATGGCCACGCCCTCAAGGCTTGAGGGCCATACAGTGCTTTCTGGGATTCGCCAATTTTTACAGACAGTTTATTCCAAACGTCTCACTGACTTCTCCTATCTCTAACCTCACTAAGAAGGGCATGAGCGCCAAGGTGTGGACTCCTGAGGCAGAGTCCGCATTCAATAGCCTGAAGAGTGCCTTCACGTCAGCCTCTATCCTCCATCATTCAGATGTCTCTCTACAGTTCTCGTTCGAGGTGGACGCATCCTATGTCGGTGCTGGTGCACTCCTGTTCCAGCGAGGCTCCAAGGGCAAGTCAATGGTATGTGGATATTTTTCTAAGCTCTTCTCTTCCGCACAACGCAACTACTCGATTGGGGATCGGGAGTTACTGGCCATCAAATTGGCTCTGGAGGAGTGGAGACATCTACTAGAGGGCGCAGCTCATCCCATCCTGATTTTTACGGACCATAAGAACCTTACCTATCTTCAGATGGCCCAACTGCTGAACCCTCGTCAGGCCAGGTGGTCACTGTTCTTTACCAGCTTCCAGTTTGAGCTCCATTATTGCCCGGTCGACAAGAATGTGAGGGCCGATGCCTTGTCCATGTCTTTCGAGACAGAAGACACCATGGAGATTCCACAGAACATCATTGATCTGTCTTGCATTGTCTCTGTCAACCCCCTGCCAGTTGGGGACATTCCTCCAGGGAGGACTTTTGTGCACCTGGCTGACCGTGGAAGAATCCTCCATTGGGGGACATTCCTCTAGACTGGCAGGTCACACGGGGACCCGTAAGACTCGGGATCTGATTGCTCGTCATTTCTGATGGCCCACTTGTTTCCTCTGACCGGTCTTCCATCTGCTCCTCTGCTGGCCAAGCTGTTCATCCAACACATCTTCCGCCTGCACGGCTTGCCGCAGCATATTGTGTCTGATCGGAGGGGTTCAGTTCCCCTCAAAGTTCTGGAGAGCCCTCTGTGGACTCCTGGGTATAAAGTTGGACTTTTCCTCGGCCTACCATCCTCAGTCCAATGGTCAGGTCGAGAGGACCAATCAGATCTTGGAGAACTACCTACGCCACTTCATCTCCAAACAGCAAGATGACTGGGTGCAGTTGCTTCCGTGGGCTGAGTTCTCTTACAACAATCATACCAGCGAGTCCACACAGAAGACACAGTTCCTTATTGTCTATGCCCAGCACCCACAAATTCCTCTCCCGGTCTCTGTTACATCCGAGGTGCTAGCTGCTGACACGGCCTTTGGGGACTTTCCGCAGATCTGGCAGCAGACTCGATCCTCCATCCTGCTGGCGGTCGACCGCATGAAACGTAAGGCGGACACAAGGAGAAGAGAACCCCCTCAGTTTCTCCCTGGCACGAAGATCTGGCTGTCCTCCAGGAATATTCGACTGAGGGTGCCGTCATACAAATTTGCTCCCAGGTTCCTCGGTCTATTCGGGATCCTGCAGCAGATCAACCCTGTCGCCTACAAGCTTCGGCTGCCTCCTACCCTCAAGATCCCCAAATCCTTCCATGTTTCTCTCCTGAAGCCAGTGGTTCTGAACCGCTTTACCAAGACTCCAAGCCCTGCGTTTGCCTCCAGCGGCCCTTCAGACACCTTCGAGGTTAAGGAGATCTTGGACATTAAAAAAGTAAGAGGAAGAGCCTTTTAGTTAGTAGATTGGAAGGGGTTTGGTCCAGATGAGAGGTCCTGGGAGCCAGAGGAGAATCTCAATGCTCCTACCCTCATTAAGAGGTTTCTCTCTCATTCTGGTACCAAGAGGAGGGGGCGTAAGAGGGGGGGATACTGTAACGTCCGTGGTCGCTGACCACAAACTCCTTCCATCCAGTCGACGCCCTTCTCTCAAGAGATGTTTGCACATACGGCCGTCCTGCTCCACAGTGACCACCAGGGTGCGCTCACGAGCTCAGTCCAGATTTGAGAAGCCAGAGCGCAAGCATGTTTGTGATTGAGCTAATTGGTCCGGAGTACCCTGGGCTATAAGAAAGTCCCAGCCCCATCCTCCCACTTCCTGTATCCTGATCTAGTGCCGTGCTTAGCTGTAGCCGTGCTGTGCTGTATACCATGCCTGTCCTGCTTCTCCATGCCTGACGTCTACCTGCTGCCTAGTTCCTGCCAAGCCTGCCTTGCTACTGTCCGAGCTGCCACAGGTACCCTATATAAACTATAGACTCTGACCTGCGCCCTCTTTGGCCAGCTGCCATACCGCCAAGGCGGTACGGCCCAGTGCGTCCACGAACCCTACGTGACAATACTGATCTTGGTCCTGATGCTGTATTTAAGTACTGAGCTTTGTTTTGGTGCTGTATATACGTATGAGATTGCTTTTGGAGCTGTATATATGTATTGACCTTGGTTCTGGGGATGTGTATATATATATATATATATATATATATATACCCAGCTCGGTTCTGGTATTGTATATATGTACCGATCTTTGTTCTGGTGCTGTATTTATGTACTGAGGTTAGTTCTGGTGCTGTATTTATGTACGGAGGTTAGTTCTGGTGCTGTATTTATATACTGAGGTTGCTTCTGGTGCTGTATTTATGTACTGAGCTTGTTTGTGGTACCGTATATATGTCAGAGCTTGGTTCTGGATCTGTAATTATATAGGATATATTTATAATAACAAAATTGTAGGGCAGATGGAATTGTTCTCAATTCATTGTATATTTCCTGGGAACCGGTCTGGTAGTTTTAATGCCTTGAACGGCCACCATGCGGTAATACATGACCTGACAATATTTCCAAACATTCCCTTGTATGTTTTTTTCAGATGCAGCAAAATCTTTAAAATCCACTTTTAAAATGGTGCACACTATAGGCTAATTACTCATTAAAGAGTCATGGGGCGGTGCCGCTATCCTGAAGAGTCACATAGTTCTGCCTCCAAACCCACCTTTCCATGTTTGATTGACATCTCCCTGACACAACTTTCTTAGATGCGCCACTCAACACAAGGGGGGGCTGTGTGGCACTATACACAAGGGGGGCTTTGTGGCACTATACACAAGGGGGGCTTTGTGGCACTATACACAAGGGGGACTGTGTGGCACTATACACAAGGGGGACTGTGTGGCACTATACACAAGGGGGAGCTGTGTGGCACTATACACAAGGGGGAGCTGTGTGGCACTATACACAAGGGGGAGCTGTGTGGCACTATACACATGGGAACTGCATGGCACGATCTACAGGGGGCTGAGTGTGGCGCAATCTACAGGGGTGTGTGTGCTGCACGATCTACTAGGTGGGGCTCGGTGGCACTATATACAGTGGGAGCTGTATAGCACTATGTACAGTGGTGGCTTTATGGTGATATCTACAGGGGGGCTGTATGGCACTATCTACAAATGGGGTGTGACACTGTCTATAGGCGGGGCTATATAGCACTGTCTACAGGGGGGCTGCATGGCACATTCTGCAGGGGGCACTATTTATAAGGGGGGCTGCTTGTGGCACCTGGGGGGGCACCGGTCAAGAGTTTGCTATGGGGCCCAGCTTTTCCTAGTTACTCGCCTGAAGCAATCCTCTGTGGATTTCTTATACGCGAGGCTGCCCGCAATAAGATAGAACATCCTGCGCGCCAATCCAAATTAGAAGCTGAAGTGCATCTCTTATAGTCTCAATTGAAACAATCGATTACACCTCATTTGTCGCAATAGTTAACTTGGGCCCAGCATGAATTAGACCTCTGCCTAACTGAAATAGCTGAGAGGATTATTTACTGGTTTAAGCAATAGTATTATATTCTAACCAATAGGAATAATTCTCGCCTGGCCCGTCAGCTCAAATGTCCAGTCCTAGCGTATCCCTCCCATCAAGCTGTGCGCACACTGGTCGGAACCATAATCTCTAACCCTCAGTCACTAGTGTGTGGATGTCACTTGTCTGACCTGTACACTAAACAGGCTACCCTCAACCTAATCGCAATTGAGGATTTTCTTTCATCAATCCCATTGCCATTCTTGTTTACTGGGTTGCCTGAACTTTTAAGGATTCCCCCTGAAGAGATAGAGGCTGCCATTAAGTTTTATATGTGAATATTACATTTTGGCACTCTGTGAACTTTACAGGTGCTATAGGTATGGTTCCCATCCCATCCCATCAATACTGTTAAGACAAATTCAAGCACTCCGTTTGAATATTCAATTTAAAGTTTATTTGGAAGTAGGCAGCGAGTAGAGATTTGTAACCAATATACCTGGCCTTTGTCAAACTCTATTGCCGCTTGTCAAGGGGATAAATGCTTGTAGTGAGTAGCGCTGTAGTAAGTGGTATGTAATTCCATTGGTGGTGTAGCGTCCATTGCTGTGGGTTTACTTGCCTCCCGACGCCCGCAGCCATGGATCTGTGAGTGCTGGTCCCCATCTCCTTCCTAGGAGACGCCAGCCCTCACTTACGCTCCGGTCCGCTGTGTTCCGTAGGGGGCGCGCGCACGCTTGTGCCCGATCTTAAAGGGCCAGCGCGCGCACATGAAAACAATCATCATCATCATCATCAACTCACATGATTTCCTGGACTATAAGAAGGCCTCTGCCCTTCTGATCCTTGCCTGAGCGTTGTTTGTCATATCCTAGTTTGTCTAAGCAAATGTTCGTCTAGTGTTTTCCAGTTCCAGTGTTCCCTGTTTCTCGTGCTATCCTGGTCAAGTGCCGTGCCGTGCTGTGCTGTAGTCGTGCTGTGCTGTGTCTACGCCTGTCCTGCTGCTCTACGCCTGACGTCTACCCACTGCCTAGTCCCAGCCGAGCCTGCCTTGCTACTGTCCGAGCTGCCACAGGTACCTTATACGAACTGGGGGCTGTGACCTGCGCCCTGTTGGCCAGCTGCCATACCGCCAAGGCGGTATGGCCCAGTGGGTCCACGAACCCAACGTGACAGGTGGGCACTGTGAGAGTGGCAATAGAGTTTGACAAAGGCCAGGTATATTGGCTGAAACGTTACAAATCTAATTTTTTTTTGCCTTCTCCGTTTGAATATGCAATTTAAGGTTTATTCCGGAGTGCTTGAGTTTGTCTTTACAGAATTTAAATTTATACGACAGATCTCCCATCTATTAGATTGCTGCAGACACAGCAGAACGGTGTTTGATACGGTCTCCTCCTTAATGGTACTGTACCTCTTTGCAGTACTGAACATGAACCCCTCGTATTGGTTTGCTTGGCTTAAAACCCCTACAGTACCACCAAGGTCTTTGTACGGTACAATAGGTTCTTACCTAACCTCTTGTCCATAACTTGGGCCACCCGCCCAGGCTGTCCCCCCCCCTTGCCCTTACTTTTTATTCATTTAATTCCATGGTGATTTATGTTGCCAGTACGCTCATTTTCAAGGGATTGAGGTAGCTTCAGTAACCTAAAATTCTGTCTGTTTGCCGATGATATCTTGCTAGCTATCACATCACACACCCAACCTTTTACACACCTTGCCCAGCTTCGGGTCAATCTCAGGTCTAGTAGTCAATCATGCCAAAATCAATGCACTAAATATTTTGCTTCCCTCCTCCATAGTAGCTAGCTCCATTTTCCCTTCCAGTGGGTGTTGGGCCAACTTGACTATCTGGAAATCTGCCTCACTAAATACATGCACACTATTTGTATAATTAACTACCCCCTGTTGTTGAGACATCTTAGAGTTATGCTGGAAGATTGGGGTAAATACCATATCTAATAGCTGGGCCAGGTGCATGCGCTAAACTGTTGTATTTTTTTTTTTTGCGTGCCTCCAGTCCAGTTGCATTACCTGATTATTTCAGAGTTGGTCAGCAAATTTGTCTAGCAAGATGGTATACCTAGGGTTTATAATGCTACTCTATGCCGACATAAATTGAAAGGTCGATTGGGAGTTCCCAACGTGACTTAATATCTGAATATTTGTCAGATGGCCCAGATAGCCCAGTTAGCTCTTAACCATGCCACTATGGAACCTCTGCATTGTCTTGCACTGGAGGCGTCTGAATGACACCCGGTCCTGTTAGATGTCAGCTGTCTTTTATTACCAACATCTTTTTGACTCGCGCTCTGTGGATATGGGATTAAGTCAAGTACTTTGCTAAACTAATTTCTCTATTCGTACCACTGGCTCCATTCTGTGGTAATGCAATTTTCATCCCGAGACTTGAGTTTCCTCACCTGTTTTATATCAAGAATTAGACCCTTCCCTGCTCTGCAGGATAGGTTTTCCCTTCTGAGTGGAACACTATTCCAATACTTACAGATTAAACTCTTTCTCTCCTTGCTCAGAAACCGTTCTACCCCTCTTGCGCTAATGCAATTTTAGCAGCGTTCTAGTCAGATACCACAGTGCCCTGGCACAATCCCGATACTATACACTTGCTTTTCCCAAAATCCATGTAGCCACCAGCTGTCGTATGTATGCAAGTGGGAGGCAGACTTGGGAAAGGAGTTGTCTGAAGCCGAGTGTTCACAAATTTGATCTATAGGACTGCTGTATACCCTGATGCTTGAAACCAATTTTAAGATCCTCACGAGGGAATATTTGACCCCGTATAGCTAAGGATACTCTTCGTGCTGCTTTCGTGGATGCCAGGTACCAGGGGACATGCTTCATTTAAGGTGCCACTATCCTGCGTGCATAATAAAATACCTCATCCTGACCCTCACCGCTCATAATTTGGTAAAAAAAAAACACCTGAAAGACCCTTCTAATATGAAAATTCCCAATATACCCTACCATTCCCATGTTTTTAATTTCTGAAGTTAAAAGACGTATGTCTTGGTATATGACTAATGAGAAACTGATGGCTATACTCATGGATAGGGTGGACAGGCTCCAGTCCATATGGTCCCCATGGGGTGACTTTGTCCGCAATACCCCTTTTGCTCGACCTGCTTTTTCTCCCCGTTCTTAAATGGAGTTGTCACCCTTCTGATCTACTGCATCGGCTTGGTGCTGGTGGGCTCTTGGTCTTCCCACTCCCCATCCTTCTATTTTGTCTTTTCTTGGCCCTTCCCTTTTTTGTGTACACGACTACTGCTCTTTATGGTCCCTTGCGTAATAACTGGTCCGTGAGTGAGCATGGTTTTTGTTGGCAAGCTGCCTCTCTACTTTCAGCTTTAAACTGCCTCACGTCTTAATCTTGTGAGCAGACTTATTGCTATCCCTTTCTCCCTTTATGGTGAGTAAAATAATTCTCTTACTAGCTTCAAGCTAACTATACAGATCCATTTTGGTTTGGGGATTTTGATGCTGTCTGTAGCGGTTCGTTCTGCACTATTCTCTTCGAGTTTTTTTAATATAGCTATTAGATGGGGTTTCCTGTTTTATAGAAAGCTATAAAGTTAGATGACTTCTTAACAAAAATTAGTTCAACATTCAAATATACTTTGTGTTTCGATTCCTCACCATTTTCAAGATGTCTGTTGTCCGTGAGTGGAAACATTCTCTATTACATTCAGATGCTGAAGACCTGTACAGATTTTATCTGTATCCAGTATAGGGCTCATGCACATAGTCCTATAATGGCTCTGTGCCAAAATAAGGCTGACATAGCGGTACAGAAGGTCCTACTATACCTCGTATGCCTCTAATTTTATCCTGAGGCACATGGAGTTTGTTTATGGATTTCGTACGAATCGTGGCATCTCCAGTGGACTTTGC
This sequence comes from Rhinoderma darwinii, assembly GCF_050947455.1. Lineage (NCBI taxonomy): Eukaryota > Metazoa > Chordata > Amphibia > Anura > Rhinodermatidae > Rhinoderma > Rhinoderma darwinii. The sequence goes on along the minus strand of NC_134689.1, from coordinate 249,031,014 downwards.
ACGTGCATTGGTATTCTCCCCTAGAAGAGTAGCTAAGCAGTTGTACAGCCCCCGAGCATCGCTATATAGGTGAGCAGTGTCCACCTTCTCAACCAATTTTTTTTTTTATTGTTCCAATGCATCTGAAATTACAAAAAAGTACCATTGCAATAAGTCTTAATTAAAAATGTGTAGTTGGATTCTACAGTCACATTCCCTTCTATCTGCCCTTTACTTCTTGCTAACTTACCAAATGTATGTTAGCATACAGTATGGGAGAAATGAAAGGTAATATGACAACAGGGTTACACTACACATTGTTTGTTGTCTGTTTGTATGCAAATATGTTGGCCTGCATATGGAACTTTAGAAACAAAACGATAGGACATTTTTAATTAAGACCTATTGCAAAGTTGTTAATTTTTAATTTTAGTGACGTTTGGACAAAAAATTTTGGACCGCCCACTGTATATATACAGAGGGCAGTCCAGGTCCTTAAAGCCTGCACCATAGTATATGAACTGTGCAGGCTTAAGCTGACTACCCGAGTGATCAGGCAGCCAAATGTCAGGTGCCCTGTAGTTAGAGACTACCAGCGATCCTGGAGAGAAATAATCTTCTCTGGCTTCACATACATATGTAGCATCTATTGATCCTGGTGATCATGTGACTGGTTACATGATTGCCGGTATACCATTAGTGGGAGGCTGCTGTTGCGTCTATCAGTGACCATAGTCTCTATAACATGGCTGATTTCCCTTGTTTAGTGTAAAAATATTGAAATAGTAATGTCCCCCAATGTTCTTTTCTGACCTTTTGACTGACAAATGATATTAATAAAAGTAGAATAAATAAAAAAGGGCAAAATCTACAAATATTCCACTTATGCCGTTATCCACCGACGCGGAAAAAGCATTTCATAGAGTAAACTGGGCATTCATGGAGGAAACCCTGCGCCATCTGGGTCTCAAGGATAATATACTTAAGTGGATAAAGGCCCTTTATACCAATCCGTCAGCAAGAGTCCTGGTTAATGGCATCCTTTTGGACCCCTTCACTATATATAATGGCACTACGCAGGGATGCCCTCTATCCCCCTTCATCTTTATCTTGACCCCTGAACCTTTTCTTAGACATGTACAGGACCATCCAGATATTTCCGGTATCCAGACAGGTGTGCGAAAAAATAAGGTGGCTGCATATGCTGACTACCTTCTGTTCTTTGTGACTAATACGATTATTGAATTATCGCATTTTCTCCAGGAATTAAATCTATTCTCCCAGTAAATCTTAAAAAATCAGAAGCAATGAAAGTGAATTTGTCAAGCACTATGGCAGGCGCCCTGAAGCATTCATTTAGTTTTAAATGGAATACTGTGGCGTTAAAGTATTTCTCCCTCCTAATCTTAACGACGGATATAGACTAAATTTTCCTCCTCCTCCTCGCCAAGATTAAGGGTATGTGCACACACACTAATTACGTCCGTAATTGACGGACGTATTTCGGCCGCAAGTCCCGGACCGAACACAGTGCAGGGAGCCGGGCTCCTAGCATCATACTTATGTACGATGCTAGGAGTCTCTGCCTCGCTGCAGGACAACTGTCCCGTACTGTAATCATGTTTTCAGTACGTGACAGTACGTGACTAATTACGGACGTAATTAGTGTGTGTGCACATACCCTAAAGCTGACTGTTCAAGATGGTCTAAGGGTACATTTACCTGGATCGGTCGCTGTACTATTTTTAATATGAATATTTTGCCCCGCATTCTGTACTGGTTTCAGACGCTCCCGAGTATGATTCCTACTACCTTCTTCAAAACTATTAATTCGATAGAAATTAGCTTTATTTGGGCTGGGATGTCCCCAGGACTAAAATGTACACTGCTCTGTAGATCAAAGGAGAGAGGGAGTCTGACAGAGGATTTTATTCCAGACATAAAATCCTATCATGTGGCAATCCACTTTGCACGGGTATTAGATTGGTGTAGACGTATGAAGGGAAAATCTTGGGTTACCTTAGAACAAACATTTACACCAATCCCACTTTGTGCATCTCTATGGATTGAGTCTATTTACCTAAAAGACATTTGATCTCACCCAACCATTGGGCCAACTTTGGCTTGCTGTTCATTGACATCAGTCAGGACATTATTTCTTCAAATACACTCCCCCTTATATCCTATTTTAGGGAACCCACGCTTTATTCCCGGTTTGGAAGACCCCATATTCCAGCAATGGATTCACGATAATACATTTCGTGCCTTATCCTTTCTGTCCGAGGAGGATTGGCTCACAACTCCTGTATTATCTGCTGTTAAAGGGGGTGGGGTAATACTATTACTACTGCCTTTATAAACAGGGTCACTAGGGTTATGCCTAGTTCCCCTACCTTTTCCTTATACGAACGTCGATCTAATTGCTTTAGCGGCTACTCAAGGGAATAAGACCGTATAGTAAATAAAGGTAATATTTATTAACATACAGTAATCACTCTCATATATAAATTACAGTAACTAATCACAGTACAGTATAAACACGGTATCACACTCCTAATTATACCGCCACCCACTTACCTAAACATACACAGAATACAGTTACGTTACAACACAATACACATAAGTTACTTGTGATTCTCACACGCTCACTATCTCTATCCCACTCCCTCCTAATATAACTTTCCCTATACACTAAGGGTTAATACAGAACAAGGGGAATGGGTTTCTGTGTACCTGGGGATGTGCAGGTCAAGGGTCACTGCAGGGTACTTAGGGCAGCAAGGGTGAACTTAGGGAACACAGGGTTACTCAGAGAAGCAAGCGTTAACTTAGGGAGAGCATGGGGTTAACTTACTCAGGGAGAGCAAGGGGTTAACTCAGGGACTCTGGGACAGCAAGGGGTTAACTCAGGGACTCTGGGACAGCAAGGGTTAACTCTGGGACAGCAAGGGTTAACTCTGGGACAGCAAGGGTTAACTCTGGGACAGCAAGGGTTAACTCAGGGACTCTGGGACAGCAAGGGTTAACTCTGGGACAGCAAGGGTTAACTCTGGGACTCAGGGAGAGTAGGGACAGTACTCAGGGGGAGCAAGGATTAACTCAGGGAAGCAAGGGTTACAGCAGGAGGAGACAGGGAGAGACAGGGTTAAGTGTAGCTGCTACACTTGATACTTAGGTGACTTTGGTGGAGCAGCAGAGGCAGGAGCAGGAGCCCAGGTCTTTGGAGGAGAGAGAGGTGAGCCGGGTCGGTGGTGTGGGAGGCAGGCAGGCAGCTCTCAGCTGATCGTCCTCTGCTAGCTCCAGCTAGCTTCAGCTCCTGAGCGTACCGAAGCAGGGCTATTTAACCCTGTCGGTACGCTCGCAGCGGGGGATGTGGCGCTTGCCCCTGACTAGCATGGGTCGGCATGGTGATAATGTATCACCAGCCGACTCATGAGCGCCCGCACGAGACAGTCCGTGCGCGCGGGAGACTTGAAATGGAGACAGGGGATAACTATCCCTTGTCTCCATGGTTTCCTAACAAAGCAGGGCAATGCTAATTGTCCTGCTCTGCTTCCAACCGCATTCATGACCAGGGCTGCTGTTGTTACAGCCCTGGCTCATGATACATTATATGTTTTATACATACACATATATATTATATATATGTGTGTGTGTGTGTGTGTGTGTGTGTGTATATATCTATACACACTGTATACATACACACTATATATATATATATATATATATATGGACACCTCCCTTTACAATCCCCCTGTTGTCGGGGACTCGACAATGCAATTTGGGGAAGTGTTTGTGGGGTTCTATTTACCCCCTCAACCTCCCCGGTTACTGGTAATGGTCTGAGATGGAAGGAAGTATACTATTGGACCTAGATACTCGACATGAGCTATCTCCTCAAGGACACCTTCCCGCCAGTCCTCTGACTCTGGAGTCTAGTGTCCAAAGAAACGAAACCTCAAAGTTCACAGAATGAAGATGAAATTAAATCTCCTAGTCCATAGAACGAAGTTGAGATAAAACTCACAGTCCATAGAACGAAGCCTCGAAGCTCATCAGACGAAGTTGAAATGAAACCTTCATAGTCCATAGAACGGGGTTGAAATAAACTCAGTCCATAGAACGAAGCCTCAAAGCTCATATGAAAACCTCAAAGTCCATGAACCGCAGATTTCTTGTTCTTTCTTGCTTGGAGTTTCTTCCTCTTGAGTGGCGTTAGCAGGTCTTTCCAGTGGCCGATCCAATTTTAGCATGCCGACCCGTGTAAGGCTACTTGTGCCCTCATATGGTCAGCCTTGGAATGGCTTAGCCCGCCTTTCAACAACCTTTTGTACGTGATCCATTACTTTTCCAACTTTTCCCAGCATCTTGATTGAAGACGAAACAATCTTTGTGGGCCGATATCCAGGTCTTTATCATGGCAGGTTATCATCCCCGAGGAGGAGGTGAGGTCTTGGTACCCAGGAATCTACTGTGGGGTGGAGCATCGCCTTCCATTTCCCCTCTGACATTCAATCCATCATCATATTGACCATACCAGTTCTCAGGTTGAGATGGCAAATACCTACCAGGGTGTGTGAATACCTTACCTGTCCCTAAGGGTTCCTATACACTACCCAATCATACAAACAAAGTGAAAAATAACCAAACATACAAAAATATTCCCCCACCAACCATAGGTATATGTACATATAGAGATTCATGCTCAAACATCATCTCACACTACTCCATAAACACGTGCAAGGTCACATGCAAATGGGGTGACTACAGGCTGTAAATATATGCACGCCTCCATGTACATACTCACTCGCTGTGGCACGGGCACGTCCTCACTGAGTATGCCTATGTTGCGGACACATATCAACACCTAGAATGTCTATATGTACACCTTGAAAATTTTGTACGACCCATTGATTAAGATTTACACTTTACAAATATATATACACATACAATAATAAACAATTCTGGGTCGCAGGACTGTATCACTATGTCCTTAGACCCCGTCTACGAATGTATTCGTGGCTTTCTGCTTGACCTCGTTGTATTTGGTCAACCAGTCCTTTCATTCGTCGGTACATGCAGAACAGTCAAACGTACATAATCGCCACAAGAGTGAGAAGGATTATCACTGGGTGGATGAGCAAGTTGAAGAAGGAAGTGGCCTTGGGACTATATCCGAACAAGCTCTCCCACCACAACACTTCCGCGTCCATCCAACGGAATAGTGGCTTGGTGTTGGGAATCTTTCAGTTTCTCAACGACATCCTCTTCCTCATTGAAGTCTAGCAGGAGATTTCTTAGTTCGATGCCAAACCCAAGAGGAATCGTTTGGAGTCTCACAGGGGTGTCTGGACGGATGTTGAGCCTTTTTTCAGGTGTCACCGGAGTTCTTCCCTTCTGATCTGCCACATAAACGCCTAATACGGGATTAAGGGTACAGTATGCTCCGTGAGGAGTATGCCTCTTTCAGAGCAGTTAGTCGCGTGGCATTCTGCATTAGATACCAGCACCAATATCCTTGACCCATGTCTTGAGGAGGGCATTGGATTAGTCTTCATATCACAGGACCCCTCGGTATCCCAACACTGGTGTAGGTCAGGATATCCGAGGGGAGCTGTGGATGAAGCACTGTTTTTGTGGTTCCTCACAATTCTCAGGTTTGTGGAGCTATATCCCTGTCTTACCAAACCCATTATCTTAAAATCAAGATATGGGTGTAATGTCAGGGTTACCTCCCCCTGTCCAAAGTTTCCTAACTCCAGTTAAACACAAAAGAATCAGCCATACTGTTATTCACTGTATTTAATTGCACTCGCTTTAGGCCTCAGATGAAGTTGTGTTACCTGTCTGAACCCCCCCAGGTCTAGGTGCACAGAATAACATAAAACACTACACCGTGAACTTATGTTACCTGTTCGCACCGCCCAACCTGAGTTCACAGTATAATAACAACTTCAACGTTATCCTAATAGAGATCAATTAAAACATTGGGCGCAAATACACCACTATCCAAGGTTTGATTCTCCAGTTGTCTTCCTGGAGTGGTTTTCTAATTATGCATTATAAATACAGGCAACACCCATATAGTATTACTGATAACCAGGGATATACCACAATAAAATATGTGAATGAACCACAAAATAAAAACACAAATGAAAACAAACGGACAACTGGGGACAAACACAACAGACCATAAACAACCATTACAGACGGAACACCTGACTGAACATGCAATTTATGGCCAACTTCCTAAACTCCTCCCTAGTTGTGGTTGGTCATTTAGGCCCTTGAGCACGTGGCGGAGCACATAAGGCTGTAAGGAGACTCTTATGCAGCCATTTTGTCTAAACCCAAGTTTTGTTCTGACGTGGCCATTTTCTATTGCCATTTCACTGGGCTTTCCATGGTTGCTTATGCCGTGGCAGTTCCTCGCAATATGTCCCATCTGACCGCATTTAACAGGACCACATTTCTTAGTACTCAAAGACTCGCAGTACTTCGCAATGTGGCCTGATCCGGCACATGCAAAACATTTAACAGTACATGCTCTGCTGGACTTAGGGCAGTCAACAGTGCATGATCTCTTAAAGTTCTGCATGGCTAGGGACGCACTTCTAAATATCGTATGTTTACATCTGCGTAACACTTTCGTAACAATGTTACCTTCAGGATTCCGGATGGGATCACAATTTGTGACATCTGATCCATCACTCTTACTACTCCCCCCTTTTTGCCCTGTAGAGGGCAAACTTACAGCAGAATCAGGCCTTGAAAAAGACAAAGCCGGTAACATTTTTGAGAAATCTTTTATGATGTTTTGCATACTGGCAACCAATTGTAACCTAGTAGCAAGCTCATCATTCAACTTGGCAATGATGGCATCCGTAGATGCTGCCTTAACCTTAAATGCATTGATCACAGCATAAGACCCAGTCAGCTGTGCATCAATATCATCACCATGAGTTCTCAAATCTATCACCTGCGATTCCAGCATGCAAATTTGCTGATCTCTACATTGGGCATTCTCTGCCAGTTGTGTCTGCAAATCACAAACCTGCTTCACATTGTTGGCACAACACTGGCAGTGAAGATTTGGGGAATCACCCTTCATTTCTGAGTGATCAGGCTTACACTTCTCCTCATACACACAGATTAATTTAGCGAGCATGTGGAGACGTTTGGAGGTTTTGTTAAGAACACTCCTCTTGCTAATACACAACTTATCATGTGTATAAGCCTCGTCCAGTAGAGTGGACCACAGCATTCCTGCTGACTTGTATGTCGTGGGTGTTACTGGATTAAATTTACTGTTTTTGGCGAGGTGTTTAAAGAGGCTCTGTCACCAGATTTTGCAACCCCTATCTGCTATTGCAGCAGATCGGCGCTGCAATGTAGATAAGAGTAACGTTTTTATTTTTAAAAAACGAGCATTTTTGGCCAAGTTATGACCATTTTTGTATTTATGCAAATGAGTCTTGCTAAAGTCCAAATGAGCGTGTTTAAAGTAAAAGTCCAACTGGGCGTGTATTATGTGCGTACATCGGGGCGTTTTTACTTCTTTCACTAGCTGGGCGTTCTGACGAAAAGTATCATCCACTTCTCTTCACAACGCCCAGCTTCTGGCAGTGCAGACATAGCGTGTTCTCGAGAGATCACGCTGTGTCGTCACTAACTTCCTGCCCCAGGTCCTGCATCGTGTCGGACGAGCGAGGACACATCGGCACCAGAGGCTACTGTTGATTCTGCAGCAGCATCGGCGTTTGCAGGTAAGTCGATGTAGCTACTTACCTGCAAACGCTGATGCTGCTGCAGAATCAACTGTAGCCTCTGGTGCCGATGTGGCCGACACGATGCAGGACCTGGGGCAGGAAGTGAGTGACGTCACAGCGTGATCTCTCGAGAACACGCTGTGTGTCTGCACTGCCAGAAGCTGGGTGTTAACGAACAGAAGTGGATGATGCTGATTCGTCAGCATCATACACTCCCATTCCTAACGCCCAGCTAGTAAAAGAAGTAAAAACGCCCCGATGTACACACATAATACACGCCCAGTTGTACTTTTACTGTAAACACGCCCAGTTGTACTTTTGCAAGCCTCATTTGCATAAATACAAAAATGGTCATAACTTGGCCAAAAATGCTCGGTTTTTAAAAATAAAAACGTTACTGTAATCTACATTGCAGCGCCTATCTGCTGCAATAGCAGATAGGGGTTGCAAAATCTGGTGACAGAGCCTCTTTAAGTGTGGAGAAGTCCATACTCACTGTTCCAGAAGTCCTCTCCGTCTGCGTTGTCCTCCTTGTCACCCGCTGTTTTGTAAAAGGTCCTTTTCTTCAGGAACGCCTTTTCCCGATCAGCTGGACTTCACCGGAAGAACACCGACGTTGATACTTTTGCAAACTCTTTTGTATAAGTTGCTCGCTCGCCCGACGATTCGTCGCCGTAGAGCAGCATGCCGCAAAGCAAAATAAAAGACGTTAATACCTCAGAAAATAAAACAAAAAACAATAGGTTCGCTGATCAATTGTATCCTGTATCAAGCCTTAAATAAAATTGTGTTACTCGTCTGAACTTCAAAAAGGTCTAGGCGCACAGTATAACTCAACACTACACCGTGTATGTACGTTACCTGTCCACGCCTCTCCGCCTATCTTCAGTTCACGTTTTAATACAATTTTATTGTACAAAAATACAGAAATAAATTGACAACAGTTCGGGCTGGCTTGCCAATGTTAAAGGGGGTTACATATATACATATATATATACACATATAGCCTCCTGGCTGGCTCGCCAATGTTAAAGGGGGTGGGGTAATAGCGGGATTCACTGGTTAGTGGCACCCACTATTACTACCGCCTTTATAAACAGGGTCACTAGGGTTATGCCTAGTTCCCCTACCTTTTCCTTATACGAACGTCGATCTAATTGCTTTAGCGGCTACTCAAGGGAATAAGACCGTATAGTAAATAAAGGTAATATTTATTAACATACAGTAATCACTCTCATATATAAATTACAGTAACTAATCACAGTACAGTATAAACACGGTATCACACTAATTATACCGCCACCCACTTACCTAAACATACACAGAATACAGTTACGTTACAACACAATACACATAAGTTACTTGTGATTCTCACACGCTCACTATCTCTATCCCACTCCCTCCTAATATAACTTTCCCTATACACTAAGGGTTAATACGGAACAAGGGGAATGGGTTTCTGTGTACCTGGGGATGTGCAGGTCAAGGGTGAACTTAGGGAACACAGAGTTACTCAGAGAAACAAGGGTTAACTTAGGGAGAGCAAGGCGTTAACTTACTCAGGGAGAGCAAGGGGTTAAATCAGGGACTCTGGGACAGCAAGGGTTAACTAAGGGACTCTGGGACAGCAAGGGTTAACTCAGGGACTCTGGGACAGCAAGGGTTAACTCAGGGATTCTGGGACAGCAAGGGTTAACTCAGGGACAGCAAGAGTTAACTCAGGGACTCTGGGACAGCAAGGGTTAACTCAGGGACTCTGGGACAGCAAGGGTTAACTCGGGGAGAGTAGGGACAGTACTCAAGGGGAGCAAGGATTAACTCAGGGAAGCAAGGGTTACAGCAGGAGGAGACAGGGTTAAGTGTAGCTGCTGCTACACTTGATACTTAGCGTGACTTTGGTGGAGCAGCAGAGGCAGGAGCAGGAGCCCAGGTCTTTGGAGGAGAGAGAGGTGAGCCGGGTCGGTGGTGTGGGAGGCAGGCAGGCAGCTCTCAGCTGATCGTCTTCTGCTAGCTCCAGCTAGCTTCGGCTCCTGAGCGTACCGACGCAGGGCTATTTAACCCTGTCGGTACGCTCGCAGCGGGGGATGTGGCGCTTGCCCCTGGCTAGCATGGGTCGGCATGGTGATAATGTATCACCAGCCGACTCATGAGCGCCTGCACGAGACAGTCCGTGCGCGCGGGAGACTTGAAATGGAGACCGGGGATAACTATCCCTTGTCTCCATGGTTTCCTAACAAAGCAGGGCAATGCTAATTGTCCTGCTCTGCTTCCAACCGCATTCATGACCAGAGCTGTTGTTGTTACAGCCCTGGCAAATGATACATTATATGTTTTATACATACACATATATATTATATATATCTGTGTGTATATATATATATATATATACACACACACACACACACACACACACACACACACACACATATACACTGTATACATACACACTATATATATATATATAACACTTCCCTTTACATCTGCCATGGAGCCCAACCTCTTGGGGCCTTGGAGAACTCTTCGGCTACGGCACTTCCTTCCTTATTTGCCTTTGGGTAGTTTATTTAAAGGTAAACAGACTCCTTTTGGGTCTCTTTGCGTGGATTCGGGGCCCCAAAAATTTACCCTTTGCATGGTCTATTCCCTTCTCCAGAATCCTCCAGATCAACCACCCCCCACATAGTTAGATAAGAGAGATAGCCCTAAGGCCCTCTTTCACCTATACAACAAACTCGTATTCTTAAGTTAGCACATGAGTCATCTGTTAGCTCTCGCTATCAGGGAACAAGCTACAACTGTTAAGTCGGTGGTATAGAGTTCCCTCTCATCTCCATTCTATTTTCCCGGAAACTTTGTCAAGTTGTTGGAGATGTAATGAGACAGAGGGCACTATCCTTTATATTTTTTGGTCATGTCCAAGGATATCCCCTTTTTGGGAAGAGGTCAGGCGAGTGATGTGTGAGGTAACTGGATCTATGATACCTTTCCACCCCACCTTGTTTCTTCTCCATAATTGTGATGTTCCAATTAAGGTCTACAAGCGCTCTCTGCTCTGTTGTTTAGTAATGGCGGCCCGCCACTGTGTTCCAATCTTATGGAAGACATACATAGTCCCGTCTTTATTACAGCGAGTTTTAAGGGTCAATGACCTCACGATAATGGAAAATCTGATTTCCTCGATAAAAAGTGGGTATTCACGATTTTACAAAACGTGGATTAATTGGTTGGAATTCCAACACTCAAGACTCTTACAGAGACATTCTGCTGGGAAATGATTGAACGGATTTTTCGAACGCGGTCCCATGCCAAGATATCTATCTATTAGTATAGATGTATGGAAAGGGGGAAGATATAACCCTCTTGATCCTTTTCGTCGTCTTGTTCTTCTTCTTTCCCCTCATTTCTCTTTTTATTTTTATTTTGGTTTTTCTGTCTTGTTATGTTTGATGTTAGTACACAGTTAGTAAAGATCACATATTTTAGATGTAAATAAAAATAAATAAATATGCATAAAATACCCCCCCAAAAAAACGCCTTCCGTGCCGATCATTGTAACGCTTAGCCCTGACCCAACTGCCCTAAAATAGACCTGTAATATATGAACATTTACGGTAGACAATGACTATCACAAATAAAAAGTCTATTTAGGAGTAATACTATATTATAACCAGAAAAAAATTGCTAAAATGTAAAAAAAAAAGAAAAAGCATTTATTCATTTTTAAACTATAGGCCTAAAACTTTTGAAAAAGTAAAAAATTATGTGTATTTAAATGAAGAGAAAAGAAACGTTGCAAAAATCACGTCGCTAGCCCAACAAATAAATAAGTTTTATAGCAATTTTACTAACTCGTGCCAAAAATGACAAAACGGTGTCCTATCCTGAACCGGTTAAATACACACAGGATTGTTAACCCCTTCAGGACCAAGCTCATTTTGCCCTTCAGGACCAGCCCCATTTTTTTCAAATCTGACGGGTCATTTTATGTGGTAATAATTTTGGAATTCTTTTACCTATCCAAGCGATTCTGAGAATGTTTTCTAGTGACATATTGGACTTTGTTAGTGGAAAAATGTGGTTGATTAAATTCATTGCTTATTTGTGAAAAACACCTAAATTTAGAGAAAATTTGCAAACATTATGATTTTTCTAAATTTAAAAGTATCGCTTGTAAAACAGATAGTAATACCACCCAAAATAGTTACTAATTAACATTTCCCACATGTCTACTTTCTTTGCATCGTTTTTTGAACATCCTTTTATATTTCTAGGACGTTACAAGGCTTAGAACTTTAGCAGCAATTTCTCAAATTTTCAAGAAAATTTCAAAAGGCTATTTTTTCAGGGACCACTTCAGTTCTGAAGTGGCTTTGAAGGGCCCATATTTTGAAACCCTTATAAAGCACCCCATTTTAAAAACTGCAACCCTCAAAGTATTCAAAACCGCATTCAGAAAGTGTTTTAACCCTTCAAGCGTTTCACAGGAATTAAAGCAAAGTAGAGGTGAAATTGACAAATTAATTTTTTTTTGCCAAAATTAATTTGTAATACATTTTGTTCTGTAACACAAAGTTTTACCAGGGAAACGCAACTCAATATTTATTGCCCAGATTCTGCAGTTTTTAGAAATATCCCACATGTGGCTCTAGTGTGGTAATGGACTGAAGCACAGGCCTCAGAAGCAAAGAAGAACCTAGTGGAGTTTGGGGCCTCCTTTTTCTTAGAACATATTTTAGGCAACATGTCAGGTTTGAAGAGGTCTTGTGGTGCCAAAACAGTGGAAACCCCCGAAAAAAGACCCCATTTTGGAAACTACATCTCTCAAGGAATGTAGCTAGGGCTACAGTTAGCATTTTGACCCTACAGTTTTTTTGCAAAATTTATTTGAATTAGTCTGTATAAATGAAAATGTATGGGTTTTTTTCTGAAAAAAAACTAGAATTTTCAAATTTTACAAGGACTAAAGGAGAAAAAGCAACCCAATATTTGTAAAGCAATTTCTCCTGAGTACAGCAATACTCCATATGTAGTTATAAACTGCTGTTTAGACCCACGGCAGGGCTCAGAAGGGAAGGAGCGCCATTTGGATTTTATAGCGTAGATTTTGCTGGAATGGTTTTTGATGCCATGTCGTGTTTGCAACGCACTGGAGGGACCAAAACAGTGGAAACCCCATAAAAGTTACCCCATTTTGGAAACGACACACCTCAAGGAATGTTTCTAGGGGTATAGTTAGCATTTTGACCCCACAGGTTTTTTGCTAAATTTATTGGATTAGTCTGTGAAGATGAAAATCTACTTTTTTTTCTAAAAAACAAAAACTAGAATTTTCAAATTTTGCAAGGAATAAAGGAGAAAAAGCACCCCAACATTTGTAAAGCAATTTCTTCTGGGAACGGCAATAACCCATTTGTGGTCATAAACTTCTGTTTGGACACACGGCAAGGCTTAGAATGGCAGGAGTGCTACTTGGCATGTAGACTTTGCTTGATTGGTTTTTAGGTGCCATGTCGCATTTGCAGAGCTCCTATGGTACCAGTACATTAGAAACCCCTGAGAAGTGACTCCATTTGGGAAACTATACCTCTCAGGGCATTAATCTAGGGGTGCAGTAAGCATTTTGACCCCACATGTGATTCATAGATTTTATTAGAATTAGGCAGTAGAAATTAAAAATAATTTTTTTCAAAAAATATGTTTTCGCTCCCAATTTTTTATTTTCACGAGGGGTGATAGGAGAAAAAAAACACAATGTATTACTCAATTTCCCCTGAGTATGGTAATACCCCATATGTGGCCCTAAACTGCTGTTTGGGCACATGGCAAAGCTCAAAATGGAAGGAGCGCCACTTGGCTTTTAGAGCACAGATTTTGCTGGATTAGTATACAGGCGCCATTGTGTGTTTGCAGAGCCCCTGAGGTACCAGAGTATAGTAGAAACCCCTGAGAAGTGACCCCATTTTGGAAACTACACCCCTCAAGGCATTTATCATTTGCATGGACATATGACAGGGCTCAGGAGTGAAAGAGTACAATGCGCTTTTGAGGCATGTTTTGGTGATTTTTGCAGCATTGGCCCACAATTGCAGGGCTCGGAGTTCAAATAGTAAAATAAACCCCTAAGTAGTGACCTGTATTTTGGAAACTGCACCCTCAAGGCATTTTTTAAGTGGTGTAGTGAGCATTTTGACCCCACAGGTTTTTTTTAAAAATTATTATTATTTATTAGAAATGAACGCTCAGCAGATGGTGCAAAGTGAAAATTGCAATTTTCCACTGATGTGCCATATTCGTGCTAAATATGGGATACCCAGTTTGTGCCACTGCAGACAAATATCTCAAACTGTTCAGCGGGTTCTCCTAGTTATGGGGATGCCATATATGTGGACGTAAACTGCTGTTTGGGCACACTGTAGGGTTTGGAAGGGAGGGAGTACGGTTTGGCTTTTGGAGCTCAGATTTTGCTTGGTAGTTGTACTGTTTGGGGTTTTGCTGGTATTTCAGTTTATAATGTGGGGGCATATGTGAGCTGTGCAGAGTACATCAGGGCATAATAAGAGGGTATAATAAGGCAATAAATAAATAATAATCTGCAGATGTCTGGTCAGTGTCACACTGATAAATGGTGCCCAATCTTATTTTGGAACACCCTGCATATTTTGCATCACCAAATTCTAATAGCCAGAACTTTTTTTTTTTTCCTCCACCGGAGCTGTGTGAGGGCTTATTTGTTGCGGGACAATCTGTAGTTTTCGTTGGTACCATTTTGGGGTACATGTGATTTTTTTATTTATTTTTTTATAAAAATTCTTGGCAAGCGAGGGGACCAAAAAACAGCAATTCTGACAATGTTTTTTTTTTTGTTTTTTTTTACGGCGTTCACCCCAAAAAATGAAAACAGCGATTTTGGCGTTCAAAATGATTTATTTTTTATGGAGTTCACCGTGCTCCATAAATGACATATTTACTTTATTCTGCAGATATTTTTATTTTTTTTTACAGCGTTTGCACAATAAAATCACTTTTTTTTTTTTATCATTTATTTTTTGTATCACCATATTGTGAAAGCCAAACGTTTTTTCTTTTTCTGTCAAAAAGCTGTTGGAGGGCTTATTTTTTGCGGGACAGGCTGTAGTTTTTATTGGTAGAATTTTTGGGGTACATACAACATTTTGATCACTTTTTGGTTTTCACCGTGCGGGAAAAATAATGTGAAATCTTTATAGTTTGGGTCGTTACGGACGCGTCGATACCAAATATGTGTACTTATTTTTTTTTTATGTTTTCCGTATTTGTTTTTTTAACTTGAAACTTTAACTTTTTTTCACAGTTTTATTAACTTTCTTAACATTTTTTTTTTTTTGTTCCACTAGGGGACTTGAAGGCATGAAGCCCTGATCGCTATTCTAACACACTGCAATACCTACATAGTGCAATGTATTAGAGCTTGTCAGTAATTCACTGACAGCAAGCCTATTAGGCTTCACCTGCGGGCGGTGCATAATAGGCTTCTGTACTAGGCAGACCAGGAGGCCATTGTTAGGCCTCCGGTTGCCATATCAAACCATCAGCACCTCTGCGGGTGCCGATCATTGCCATAGCAACCATCGAGTGCGATCTAACCACCTAGATGCAGCCATTGCTTTTGATCGCTGCATCTAAGGGGTTAATTGCTGCAACGAACAGCTCATACCCGCGGATGATGCCATCTTCTTGGCCCTGATAGTAAGCCTTTTAGGCACCACCTCCGGGCGGGGCCTAAAAAGCTTCTGTGCTTGGCAGTCCAGGAGGCCATTGTGAGGCGACCGCGGCACAGGGATGCAGACAGGCTAGAAATCACCTAGATGCAGTGATCACTTGATTGCTGCCTCTAAGGGGTTAATCAGCAGGATCGAAGCCTAGCTCCGGTCCTGACCGTTACAGCGGGATGTCAGCTGTAGTATACAGCTGACAGCCCCTGGTGATGGTGCTGGCTCAGCCTCTGAGCCCGCTCCATCACTATCACATACAGTTACGTGAGAAGGCGCTAACACATTAGCGCCTATCACGTAACTGTACGTGATTGGGTGGGAAGGGGTTAAAGGCACAAAACTTTCTCCTGTTCTGATGATTTGCTATAATAAAATGTATCAGCTTCATATACTATGTTTTGTACATAGCACTTTCTTACTACACTTTACAAATTGTGTGTAGAATATTTAGATTTATTTTTTTCTCTCTATGCAACTTTGAAATCTATTCTCTTTGCTCCTTCTTACTACAGTTAAATGTAGAACATGAATAACCTAGAACTGGAAGTAGATCCTTCTAATAATTTACATTTTCTGTTGCATCCTACCATAAACCGGACAAAACTTTCTGCTTCAGATCACTGGATCTGTCAAGTAGAATATGCTGTAACTAGCAAACGTTTTCTGTGTGCACTTTAATTCATATTGTCACTAGAATTTTCTCATAAACATTATGGCATAAACATAGAAAATTGGGTTGTCAGGTCAATAAAAATACTCTTCTTAGAAGAGCAACAATTCCATTTATAAGGCTGATTTAAAGGGCCAGTATCTATATATAACCTAGTGACAGCTGCGGCCCTTGCTCATTGCCATATATGTCCTTAGCAGGTCTGAATACACAACGGGAAGATCTAGGATTGCTTTTGTCTTTACACAGACAGTTTTCCATGCTAGGATCATATGAAAAGTTCCCCGTGGAATATTTATTTCTTGCAGCAACTAATCTGTCAGGAGATTGCAGTAGCTGGACCCAATTTGTTCCCTCGAGACTGGGAATACCTAGGAGCATACAAAAGGTATTTATAAGCAATAGGTTTTAGTTTTTTTTTTTTTTTTTACTGTTCTTCTATAGGGAACCATTTAACTATGATTTAACAACATAGTGTAGAGCAAGTTCTCTGATTTTCAGTTTATACTTGCATTTATAGCCTATGTATTCAAAGTCCACTCCTATAAGTTGATACCTCAGGGATCGGATACATCAATCACTGCGTTGTCAGTGGATACATATATATGTATAACATGTGGCCTAAGTTATACATGTGATTTTTATTAGTGTGGTTAAACATAAAAATGTATATAGCAATTGGGGGATGTAAATACGAAGAAGCATTTATCATGTATTTTATTTTTTGGGTTTATTTTTTTTTACCTTTAACAAAATCAAATGCTTATCCTGTTACTGTGCCATAACTTATGGATTTTTCTATTTATATCCTGAATTTTTTTGTCCAATGTATGCTACAATTTTGCTAATTTATGATAAAATTGGATAAAATTGCCATTATTAAAAAAGTAGGCAGAAACTCCTCAATTTAGAACAATTAGCAATCAAGTGATTGTATGTTGCATAGCCAGAACAGCTTAGGCTAGGGCTACACCGTGACTTTGGCCACAACACAGGTCGTATGGCCAAAGATCGCTGCGTGCATCACAGTAACGAAAGTGAATGTGGCCGTGGGTTGCCGCGACCGCTACACAACAGTCTTAAGAAATCCAAATTTGAAGGATTTCTTGCGACTGTAGTGTCGCGGCAACCTGTGGTTTGCAACACGGCCACATCGATGTACATCGGGATCTTTGGTGTGCGACCTGTGATTCGACCAAAGTCTCTGTGTAGCTCTAACCTTAAAGTGTGGCTCCATTTACGAGGCTTTCTGCGGTTTTGCCTGGACTGTGAAAGTGCTACCGGGAGACACAGCAGGTGGTCTTAAAGCCTAATGCACATGATAATTCCATGGGCACAGAGTGAATTAATATGTAAGGACACATTGCACTCTGTATTCCCTAGAAACAATGCTTTTAGGGGAGCATATCTCTGTAATACATCAAGTGAAGAAGCATGCTGTCATTTTTAGCTCCTTGATAGAATGTGTTTTTATGTGAAATTGTAGGCACACCGATACTGTATGGGTCCATAGAAGGCTTGGGCGCTGATCCTGAATTCAGTTACCGTATGTGCATTAGGCCTAAATAGCATGATGAAACCACTACAAATCTCCTACATGCCCCCACTTTGTGCGTGTGTGTTAATATTTAGAGAAGACAGAGCATCTTCTGGACATTTCTGTGTTGTGTTTTTTTGTATTTTTTTTTTGTTTTTTTTTTTGTTTTTTTTTTTAAATGGCACTTTTTATATGGTCACTTTTGACACACAATGTGAAAATTTGAGTCAAAATGTTTTTTGCACTTTCCTGAAATGTTTACGGCTTGTTTAACTAGATTCTTGCTAAGATTTTCTGTATGGTACCCAGGCTCTCCCTCTCAGACTTTACTATCAAATAGTTGATATGCTTACATTAATCTATAATTGACATGTGTATATAGATTACACTGCAAGGATCTATAATAAAATGTAACCTTTCTTCGGTGACCTCTTCTTAGCCTTCCTTCATAAATAAACCGGTCTCAGGACGAAGACTTCTGGATTGAAGAAGTTGTTCCTCTGAAGATGCCGGGAGTTATCACTATGAATATCACAGGTTTAAACCATGAGTGTCTTCTGCATTTATTCTCATTCCTGGATAAAGACAGCAGGAAATACCTGTCACAAACCTGCCACAAGCTCCAGGGAGTTTTCCAAGAACCATCCCTGTGGACCTTACTGAATTTCAGCTCTCCTTCAGAACTCACAAAAAAGAACTATATTTTGGGACCCGCTTTGAAATCGCTGTCAATTTGCTGGTATTCAAGCAGGGTAAAAATCTGCAACATTGAAGACTGGGTGAAAACTACTCTCCAAAAATCCATGTGCAGCCCCCATCTGAACACTGTCCGTGACTTCCTTCAAGAGGTTTGTCAAAGGTAATATAATGCAATAAGATGTGGGGTTGTAGTAGGATTTCTGAGGCCTCATTCACATATAAAGTAGAATAAGCTTATCACACATGCCCATCCTGACAAGTAATGTTCAGCTAATCCCAGGCTGCAACACTTGTGCGTATGAAGTTTGAGGTCTGGCACCACTCGAATCAAAACAGGAGTACTCATAGCTTTGAGCAAGGGCCCAAAGAGACTTGGAACACGTGATTTTAATATTTATATGAATAAAATACTCGCGTGGAGCCAGATCTCAAGCTTCATAGGCCTCATTCACACTTGTGTATCGAAATATGTTGCTAAATAGGATTAATTTTGTATTCGTTTAGCTCCATATTTCGGTCATTATTATTATTATATACTCTTTAAGCTGCTGTTTCAATGATTCTCATCAATATTTGTGTTGTCATCAGTATTTCATCACATATTGCCGATACAAATATTGATCCTTAATATGGATGTCATATGATGCCATTTACTTTTATTGGCAGAATACAGCCATCATGTGGTATATTGAAAACTACTAAAAGCATATAATATGCAACAGCTGCAAAGAATAATATTGTCTCGGTAGTTCAGACCTATTCATTTGGTAGAGAATATAGGTCCCAAATACCCAAGCGTGAATGAGGCTTAAAAAAGTTGTCCAATAGTTTAAAAAAATGAAATAGGCTGCAGGATGTTCCCCACCTGTATTTGTTTATTTTCCAGCAGCGATGACTTGCTGTACATCTACGTGACCACTTCAGCCAATCACTGGCCTCAGCAGTTACATGCCATACATGTTAGCATCAATGCTGAGGCCAGTAATTGGCTGCAGCGGTCATGTGGATGTACAGCACGTCACCGCTGCTGGAGAATAACCAAAGGCCGGTGAGGATGTCCAGAGCATTTGCACTGAAGCAGCAGGGGATTTAACAGGGGAGGTGTGTCATTCCTTAAACTATCAGACAACCCCTTTTAAGGCCCCATGCATAAGTCCATATGTCATGGATCCTGAACACTGCGCCCATAGAATAGTCCCATACTGGACCTCTGACAAAATAATCTCTGTGTGCCTGAGTGTAAAATCAGTCATTCAGTGGGAATCCATGAAGGAGAAAAAATTGTGGTATTCTTCGTCACATTCCGTATTACTGCTTCTAGGGGAGAATTTTATGCCTCATGGAAGTGGCACACAGAATACCTAAGGTTCTAGATCGTGTGCCCTGCTATACAGGTCCATGCGTAAGGCATTGCTGTGTGAATGAGCCTGTACTGTGAGGTTTATCACTTTTTAAATATAAAAATTAAGCTTTTCGTTTTTCCCCACCTATTCATCTTAATTTTTCCAGGGTATGTGAAGTTGCCCATAGACAAAAAGATCTGGCGACGATTCGACAAGCATTCAAAAGTATTTATTTATTTTTATATAAGATTGCACAATGGGATAGGGGTACACCTGAAAATATATTTCCCACAATGCAAAAGATTTTTTTGATGACTGAAATGTGTCAGCAATTGGTCTTTTTAATGATCGTTATGCGAGTTCTCCCCTCTTCTATCTACACGTGTTGTCAGATTTTAAGATCTTTTTTAAACGTCATTATTAAGATCTTTTAATTATTAACAGAAATTAAGAATATATAAAAAGGGTAAAACACAAATAAATACTGTCCACTTTTACTTGAAGATTCCAAAATGATTTTTTTTTCCTTATGATCTTTCTTAGATGCCCAAACTTGCGGACATTGACCCTTTCTGGTTGTGCTCACATGAGTGATGAAAACCTCATCCAGGTCTTAAAACAATGTACTCACCTTCAAAGTCTAAAGCTGGAAAATTGCTCTGGAGTGACAGACAGGATCTTGGCAATGGTACCACTTCTTTCTAAAAGAATTCACACCCTTCATGTAAACTTCTGCCGAAATATAACACAGAAGGGCCTCTCCCAGGTGCATCAGGGGTGTCCAGGGATCGTTCTGCAGGCAGACAGGAGTGCAGATATGATCGCTGACAGAATGCCTGATGATATAATTTCTCTTCAGAGAACATCAAGAAAAGTTATACTGAGATAAGATACATCTGGTGCCAACAGTGTGGAGACATGCTTTTTGTTCATAAAGAAAAGCCATTTTTGCTACAGGTCTTTTCACCTATGGATGGTTTCACATGTTCCTAATGTGGCTTACCTGAGGACAGCCATATTGGAGGTGCAGAAGGTGTGTGTGTTTTATGGCCGCTGCAATGAACGGGAGAGATGATTACAAAGCCATCTTCGTGTATAATGTTACAATCCCGTCTTATCTAGGCTTCCAGTAATACAATAGAACTGTCATTAACTCGCCCAGCCCGCTAATTATAATGAGATGATTCTGCTCATTTGTCCTAATCTAAACAGCAAAGCTAAACCGCAGAGATCAGGACGCATCAGCCTATTGTGACTGTTCTCGTGACAACAATTAAAAGTGGAATTTTCAAGGTATTTCTTTTGACATATAGATCGTTCCAGAAAAGAAAATAATTTTTTTTTAAAATAAATTGATAAATAATAGCCTTATTTGAATGTCATTTTCTGATGATACATTCCCTTTTATTATTATAGTTAAATTGAGATGTTAGCACATATGCCTACGTTGCCATTTACTGTGTTAGCACATAAGGGATACTGCCAAACTCTCCCCTGAAGTCCATTGCAGGGATGGCTGAAGATATCAGAACATCAGTGTGTGCGATCTCACAAGATTATTAATATTAGCATTATGCATTAATACCATATGAGGACTCATGCTAAGTTATTGCAATTGCTAAATGACTAATCTTCCCCAAAGTAAATAATTAAATTGCCAAGAAAGTAGGATATTATGAGATTTTTAGCATGTGAAAAAATTTATTCAGTTTTAATAAGTGAAAATTAATGACTGAATATTTTTACATTCATTAAGATCACATTGAAATCAATGGGTTCTGTTGACATACATTTGGACTGCTACACCATGGTACAACTGCAGGGTGCAAACTAAAGTCCCAGGCACACGGCCGTGCCCGTAATCACGAGCCCGTAATGCCGCGTAACACAAAGTATGGGAGATCGGCTCGTAAAAAACGAAAAGTAGGACGTGCACCATAATTCCCGGCACGGTTCTCTGGCATGGACACCCTTCCTTAGCGAAAGGTGTCCGTGGCCAATAGAACCGACCGGGTCCGTAATTGCAGACCGTATTGTGGTACGCAATTACGGAGATTTTTCACGGTCGTGTGCATGGGGCCTAAGCTATAGGTTTCTTTCAGTAAGTTCTTTCTTCGCAGTATTGTGGTCAGTATTTTTCTTCAGTATTTGTAAGCCGAAACCAAGAGTGGGTGCATAACATAGAAGAGGTGCAAATATTTCTATTATACTTTTTCTCTGTGTAGTTTCCACTCCAGGTTTTGACCTCCAAGTACTAAAGCAAAATACTGACCAAATTACTGCTGTGTGAAAGAGGCCTTACGCTGTATTCTAAATTGGTCTGAAATTCCGTGGTGATTAATTTCATAATACAGTATATGTTCAGTACAAGAAGCAACACACAATTTTACAAAAAATTACATTCTGTATGCAAGAAAAAAACAAAAGAAGACTCGTTGGCGACCCAATGCCATTTCACTTAGGCCTCATGCACACGACCGTATTTTTGTCCACCCGTAAATACTGGCGTAAATACAGGTCCTTGGTCACACGTATTCGACCCGTATTGCACCAGTATTTACGGACCCGGTGTCACCCGTATTCCACCCGTATTTACGGGCACGTTTTTGGCTGCAAAATTGCACTGCACTAATCGGCAGCCCTTCTCTCTATCAGTGCAGGATAGAGAGAAGGGACAGCCTTTTCCGTAATAAAAGTAAAAGAAATTAATACTTACCCGGCCGTTGTCTTGGAGACGCGTCCCTCTCTTGACATCCAGTCCGACCTCCCTGGATGACGTGGCAGTCCATGTGACCGCTGCAGCCAGTGTTTGGCCTGTGATTGGCTGCAGCGGTCACATGGGCTGTAACGTCATCCCAGGAGGCCGGACTGGAGGAAGAAGCAGGGAGTTCTGGGTAAGTATGAACGTCTTTTTTTTTTTTTTTTACAGCTTTATCTATATTGTGATCGGTAGCCACTGTCCAGGGTGCTGAAACAGTTACTACCGATTGTTTAACTCTTTCAGCACCCTGGACAGTGACTATTTACAGACGTCACCTAGCAACGCTCCCGTAATTACGGGTGCACACATGTAGTCACCCGTAATTACGGGAGCCCCATAGCCTTCTATGGGCCTGCCCGTGCCGTAATTACGGCCTGAAATAGGACATGTTCTATCTTTTTCAACGGCACGGGCACCTTCCCGTAAGCATACGGGGAGGTACCCGTGGCCATTAGAAGTCCATGGGCCCGTAATTACGGGAGTTTTTACGATCGTGTGCGTGGGGCCTTAGACTGGGTTTAGATGTGGTGTTTTTCCTCTAGAGCTAAACCTGCATGTGTTACATAGGTAATTTGCTGTGAATTTTATGCCTTGCATTGAAAAGGGTGAAATCTGTGCTAACAACCTAAAATAATTCTGCAAGCCGCTCTGAAGTGCCCATTTTTTTTTCAGTACATGGGGTTGGGGCTTTAAAAACACCATTCACATGTATTGCACTGTAAATTGCCCATGAATTGTAAATCGGAACATCGTATGTAAGGCTGAAAATAGACATAAATCCATCCAGTTCAGGTTGTTGTCCTTCAATGTTGATCTAGAGATAAGTAAACACCCTAAATGCCAATTTTCCTCATCTTCGGGAAAAAAATTATTTCCTGAATCCAAATATGGCAATCAGAATAAATCCCTAGATCAACAAGAAAATGTCCCTTTAACTAAGGGTTTACAAGGATATGGGGATATACTCAGGGGTGGGATTCAAAATTTTAACAACCGGTTCTCTGTTTTGCGGACAAAGACATACGAGCCGAGGGGGTCGCAGTGTTTTGCGGTGTATTGCGCCATCAAAAATTATTCTAATAAAATAAAACAATTAAGATATTCCAAATACACTCTATAATAAAGTGGACCCTAAATAAAGAAATTCCCTGTCCAGAATGTTTAACTGGATTTCCACACTATGTATATAATTACATAAGCCTACATACCTACTTACCCACACTATATTAAACTCTCCCATTACGTATAGACTTATATGCGCAGGGTGTAGGACAGTGCGGCATGCGTAGTAAGCCGCGACAAATCTCCCGGCTAATGCACGGATACGGTGCCAGGACCAAGCCCAATACATATATACTGCACCAGAAACAAGCTCAGTACATATATACAGCACCACAGCAAAGCTTAGTACATAAATAAAGCACCAAAACTAAGCTCAGTACATGTATATATGTACTGAGCTTTGTTCTGGTGCGGTATATATGTACTGAGCTTTGTTCTGGTGCTGTATATATGTACTGAGCTTTGTTCTGGTGCTGTATATATGTACTGAGCTTTGTTGTGGTGCTGTATATATGTACTGAGCTTTGTTGTGGTGCTGTATTTATATGTTGAGCTTTGTTCTGGAGTTGTATATATGTGCTGAGCTTCTCGTTGGCGCTGTATATATATTTTGAGCTTAGTTGTTATGATGTATATGACTCCAGAACCAAGCTCAGTACATAAATACCGCACAAGCACAAATGTAGCTAAGTACAGAGATTATTTGCAAATTCAGTTTAATCCCTGCTGTATAAGTTTGTATGGCATAAAACGACAGCTCCCAGTATAGCCAGAACGATGATAAGGATATGCTGGGAGTTGCTGTTTCACAAAAAAATAACTATAGACCATCATCTCGCTGCAGATCATACAGAGTTTGCCACTCCGATGTCTTCGGAAACTCACTTTTTCAATGTTTCCGCACCTATAAACGAAGATAAAATTCTCATGGTGCCACACTCTATGCCCCTAAATATAATAGTATCATACACTGTGCCCCTGAATATAATGGTGCTACACTCTGTGCTCCTGACTATAGTAGTACCGTACACTGTGCCCATGAATAAAATTGTGTGAAACACTGTAAACTAATGCACCACACAGACCCTGTAGATAGTGCTCCTCATAGAGCCCTCTGTAGATTGTGCCCCTCCTAGAGCCCTCTGTAGATAGTGTTCCCATAGAGCCCTCTGTAGATAGGCGCGTCCCCTGTAGATAGGTCCCCCTGTAGCATCCCCTGTAGATAGGGCCCCCCTGTGGCGTTCACTGTAGTGTGCCCTGGAGAGAGAGACGTTGACGTGCGAGCTCCTGAGCCTCTTCACTCTAGGCCCCGTTCACAGCACTGCTCCTGATATTACTGTCCATATATGGATAGGGATCTCTGAAGCAGCGTCCCGGGCACAGCGCTAGTAGAGGCTGTATTCCGGCTCTGTGGAAGCCTCTGACTTCACTGACCATATATGGACAGTGACGCCAGGAGCTTTCCCAGGGTGAGTCCTGGGGCAGAGTCTCTACTAGCATACTGCCTGGGGATTCCAGCTCTGGGGAAGCCCCTGACATCACTGTCCTTATTTGGACAATGATGTTGGGAGCTTCCAGAGGCGTACGTGTGACGGATGCCATATGTGGCATCTGTCACCCATAGGCTTTTATATTTAAAAAAAAAAACGTTTCCCGTGTGGTATATGTTTTTTTTTTTTTTTTGTGGGATCCCTCAGAATGGATTAACGAAGTTTACTCCTTAACAAAAAAAATAAAAGGTATACCGACATATACCAGCCAGCCGGAGACCAAAAGGACACACTATTGGTCTCCATTGGGATAATTGAGTCCTATGAACGTGTTTATTGTGTATTTGTAGGGAGCTTTCCCGACGTACACGATAAACATAGACTAATAACGTCATGTGAATGGGGCCTTAACCTCTTCCCGCCCTGCTCCGCAATAGTACGTCCTGCAGAGGGGTTGCTTCCCGCATCAGGACGTACAGTTGCGGAGTAGTTCCCGGCGCACGCTGTCCTAACGGACAGTGTCCGGGAACCGGGAAGTCAGCTGTCACCGACAGCTGACACTCCAGCCTTGCCGGTCAGCGGACCATCGCCACTGAGTTCGGCAATTAACCCCATAAATGCAGCAACCATTTCGTTCGCCACATTTAAGGGGTTTGAAGCACATCGGCAGCCCCCACAAAGTGATTGTGGGGGTTGCCGATGCTTGTCGTGGCAATCGGAGGTCAGACAATGACCTCCGGGTTGCCATGTACGGAAGCCTCGGAGGAGCAGCCTCATGCCGGTCCTCCGAGGCTTCCTTTCCGTGTGAATGTATTCCAGCCGCGATCAGAGCTGCAAGTCTAAGGGTATGTTCACACAGCCTATTTATGGACGTAATTCGGGCGTTTTAACCCCCCGAATTATGTCCGAAATTACGGCTTGAAAGCGTTGACAAACATCTGCCCATTGAAAGCAATGGGCTGACGTTTGTCTGTTCACACGAGGCGTATATTTACGCGTCGCTGTCAAAAGACGGCGCGTAAATAGACGCCCACACCAAAGAAGTGTCATGTCACTTCTTCAGACGTAAATGGAGCCGTTTTCCATGGACTCCATGGAAAACCAGTTCCAGTTACGTCCATAATGGACGCGGCGTTCAAGCGCCTGTACATGCCGTTACGGCTGAAATGACGGGGCTGTTTTCTCCTGGAAACAGCCCCGTAATTTCGTCCGTAACGGACGCTGCCGTGTGAACATACCCTAAGTGTCCCCTAGTGGGACAAGTGAAAAAAGTAATAAAAATGTTTTAAAAAAGTGTAAAAATAAAAGTTATAAGTTATATAAACAAACACTGCATTTTTTTCCTATAAGACTTTCATTATAGGAAAAAAAATGAACACATTAAAAAAAAAGTACACATATCTGGTATCACCGCGTTCGTAACGACCCCAACTATAAAACTATAGTGTTATTTTTTCCCCGCATGATGAACACCCCAAAAAAAATCAATAAAAAACGACACCAGAATCACCACCCCTCCCAAAATAGAGAATAGAAAGTGATCAAAAAGTCGCATGTACCCGAAAATAGTACTGATAAAAACTACAACCCGTCCCGCAAAAAACAAGCCCTTACACCGCTTTATTTTTACTGAAAAATAAAAAAGTTACAGCTCTCAGAATATGGTGACACAGAAAATAAATTTTATAAAAAAGTGATTTTATTGCGCAAACGCTGCAAAACATTAAAAAAAACTATATACATATGGTATCGCCGTAATCGTACCAACCCGCAGAATAAAGTAAAATAGTCATTTATAGCACACGGTGAACGCTGCAAAAAAGAAACTAAAAAACATTGTCAGAATTACTTGTTTTTGGTCACCCAGCTTGCAAAAAAAATTTTATTAAAAGTGATCAAAAAAAAACGCATGTACCCCAAAATGGTACCAATGAAAACTACAGATTGTCCCGCAACAAATAAGCCCTCACACAGCTCCGGTGGTGAAAAAATAAAGAAGTTCTGGCTCTCAGAATATGGCGATGTGCAGTGTTTTCTAAAAGCGGGTAACATCCGACACCATTTATCAGTGCGACACCGGCCACACATCTATGAATTATTATTTATTTACCGCATTATTATACCCTCTTATGCCCTGATGTACCCCGCACAGCCTACATATGCCCCCACATTATAAACTGAAATACCAGCGAAACCCAAAACAGAAAAACTACCAAGCAAAATCTGCGCTCCAAAATCAAAATGGCGCTCCCTCCCTTCTGAGCCTTGCAGCGTGCTCAAACAGCAGGTTGCGTCCGCATATATGGCATCGCCATACCCGGAAGAACCCGCTTAACGTTTTATGAGGTATTTGTCTTCAGTGGCACAAACTGGGCACAACATATTATGCACTAAAATGGCATACCAGTGGAAAATTGCAATATTCACACCATCCACTGTGCATTAACCCGTTTGCGCACTATGACTTAATAGCCCGTCATGGTGCGAGGGTTGATGTATGGAGCGGGCTCACGTGCTGAGCCCGCTCCATACGCTGCAGGTGTTGGCAGTGTATTACAGCTGACACCCAGGACTAACGGACATGAACAGCGATCGTGCGGTTACAGAAGCCTGTAAAAATAACAATATACTGCAATACATTAGTATTGCAGTATATTGTACCAGCGATCCAATGATCGCTGGTTCAAGTCCCCTAAGGGGACTAATAAAATGTGTAAAAGAATTAAAGTTATTAGTAGTGAGAAAGAAAAAAGTTTAAAGTAAAAAAAAAAAAAACCTTTTCCCATTTTTCTTCTAAAGTAAAAAATGTAAAAAAATAAATAAAATTGGTATCGCTATGTCCGTAAAAGGCCGAACTATTACAATATACCATTATGTAACTCGCACGGTGAACACCGTAAAAAAACTAAAATAATTTAAACCGCCAAAATCGCTGTAGTTTTCGTTTTTACCGCACGGCGAAAGCTGTAAAAACGAAAACCCCAAAAAATGGAATCAGATTTTTTTCCTATATTACTACACTACCGTTCAAAAGTTTAGGGTCACTTAGAAATTTCCTTATTTTTGAAAGAAAAGCACCGTTTTTTTCAATGAAGATAACATTAAATCAATCAGAAATACACTCTATACATTGTTAATGTGGTAAATGACTATTCTAGCTGCAAACGTCTGGTTTTTAATGCAATATCTACATAGGTGTATAGAGGCCCATTTCCAGCAACCATCACTCCAGTGTTCTAATGGTACATTGTGTTTGCTATCTGTGTTAGAAGGCTAATGGATGATTAGAAAACACTTGAAAACCCTTGTGCAATTATGTTAGCACCGCTGTAAACAGTTTTGCTGTTTAGAAGAGCTATAAAACTGACCTTCCTTTGAGCTAGTTAAGAATCTGGAGCATTAGATTTGTGGGTTCGATTAAACTCTCAAAATGGCTAGAAAAAGAGAGCTTTCATGTGAAACTCGACAGTCTATTCTTGTTCTTAGAAATGAAGGCTATTCCATGCGAGAAATTGCCAAGAAACTGAAGATTTCCTACAACGGTGTGTACTACTCCCTTCAGAGGACAGCACAAACAGGCTCTAACCAGAGTAGAAAGAGAAGTGGGAGGCCCCGCTGCACAACTGAGCAACAAGACAAGTACATTAGAGTCTCTAGTTTGAGAAATAGACGCCTCACAGCTCCTCAACTGGCAGCTTCATTAAATAGTACCCGCAAAACGCCAGTATCAACGTCTACAGTGAAGAGGCGACTCCGGGATGCTGGCCTTCAGGGTAGAGTGGCAAAGAAAAAGCCATATCTGAGACTGGCTAATAAAAGGAAAATATTAATATGGGCAAAAGCACACAGACATTGGACAGAGGAAGATTGGGAAAAAAAAGTGTTATGGACAGACGAATCGAAGTTTGAGTTGCTTGGATAACACTGAAGAACATTTGTGAGACGCAGAACAACTGAAAAGATGCTGGAAGAATGCCTGACGCCATCTGTCAAGCATGGTGGAGGTAATGTGATGGTCTGGGGTTGCTTTGGTGCTGGTAATATGGGAGATTTGTACAAGGTAAAAGGGATTTTGAATAAGGAAGGCTATCACTCCATTTTGCAACTCCATGCCATACCCTGTGGACAGCGCTTGATTGGAGCCAATTTCATCCTACAACAGGACAATGACCCAAAGCACACCTCCAAATTATGTAAGAACTATTTAGGGAAGAAGCAGGCAGCTGGTATTCTATCTGTAATGGAGTGGCCAGCGCAGTCACCAGATCTCAACCCCATAGAGCTGTTGTGGGAGCAGCTTGACCGTATGGTACGCAAGAAGTGCCCATCAAGCCAATACAACTTGTGGGAGGGCCTTCTGGAAGCATGGGGTGAAATGTCTCCCGATTTACCTCAGCAAATTAACAGCTAGAATGCCAAAGGTCTGCAATGCTGTAATTGCTGCAAATGGAGCATTCTTTGACGAGAGCAAAGTTTGAAGGAGAAAATTATTATTTCAAATAAAAATCATTATTTCTAACCTTGACTATATTTTCTAGTCATTTTGCAACTCATTTGATAAATATAAGTGTGAGTTTTCATGGAAAACAAAAAATTGTCTGGGTGACCCCAAACTTTTGAACGGTAGTATATATTTTCCTATTTTTTTTTCAGTTTCCCAGTACTTTTTATGGCACTTCAAATGGTGTCAATAGAAACTACAATTCCTCCCGCAAGAAATAAGCCCTCACGAGCCGATGTCTGTGCTGATTATGTTGCCACTTTCTTCTTGGTGTTTGAAAAATGGAAAATAAAAGAATTTATAAAAAAGAAAAAAAAAGAAATAAGCCCTCACATCACTCTACTGACGGAAAAAGAAAAAAGTTAAGGCTCTTGGAAGGCGGAGAGTGAAAAACGAAAATAAGAAAGCAAAAAATGGATCATTCCTAAAAGGGTTAATTCATTTCTAATGAGAAAAACTTATGACCACATGTGGGGTATTTCCGTACTTGGGAGAATTTGCTTTACAAAAATTGGTTGTTTTTTTTCTCCTTTATCCCTTGTGAAAATGAGAAAATTCAACATTTTAGTGGAAAAAATTGTGATATTAATTTTCTCCGCCTCATTCTAATAAATTCTGCAAAAGACCCGTGGAGTCTAAATGCTCACTATACCCCTAGAAAAATTCCTGGAGGGGTGTTTCCAAAATGGGGTAACTTGGGGGCTTTCCCCTGTTTTGGTCCCTCCAGGGTGTTGCAAACACGACATGGAACCGAAAACCAATCCTGCAAAATCTGTGCTCCAAAATCCAAATGGCGCTCCTTCCCTTCTGAGGCCTGCTGTGGGTCCAATCAGCAGTTTATTACCACATATGGCATATTTCCGGAATCGGGAGACATTGCTTTACAAATGTTTTTATGGTGCATTTTCTTTATTATTTCTTGTAAATATTACAAATTTCTATGGTTTTTTTCAGAAAAAATAGGGCTACAATACGTCGGCAAACATCTGCCCATTCATTTGAATGGGTTTGCCGACGTACTGTGCAGACAACCTGTCATTTACGCGTCGTCGTTTGACAGCTGTCAAACGACGACGCGTAAAAATACAGCCTCGTCAAAAGAAGTGCAGGACACTTCTTTCAGACATAATTTGAGCCGTTCTTCATTGAACTCAATGAAGCACAGCTCAAAATTTACGGCTGTCAGAGAAGCCTCGCAAAATGCGAGGAGGAGCAATTACGTCTGAAACGAGGCAGCTGTTTTCTCCTGAAAACAGTCTGTCATTTCAGACGTAAAAGCCTGCTACCGTGTGCACATACCCTAGGGGGATGTTCACACGCTGAGCCAAAAACGTTTGAAAATACGGAGCTGTTTTCAAGGGAAAATAGCACCTGATTTTCAGACGTTTTCAATAGAGTCTATTAGAAAACGGCTCCAAAAACGTCCAAAGAAGTGTCCTGCACTTCTTTTGACGAGGCTGTAATTTTACGCGTCGTCTTTTGACAGCTGTCAAACGACGACGCGTAAATTACAGGTCGTCGGCAAACCCAGTCAAATGAATGGGCAGATGTTTGCCGACGTATTGGAGCCGTAATATGCCTCGTTTACGCCTGAAAATAGGTCGTGTGAACCCAGCCTTAGGCCTCATGCACACGACTGTAAAAACTCCCGTTATTACGGGTCGTAATTACGACCCGTAATAACGGGCTCATAGACTTCTATTGGCGACGGGTGCCTTCCCGTTTTCTCACGGGAAGGTGCCCGTGCCGTTGAAAAAAATAGAACATGTCCTATTTCAGGCCGTAACAACGGCACAGACAGTCCATAGAAGTCTATGGAGCTCTCGTAATGACGGGTGGCTACATGTGTGCACCCGTCATTACGGCAGCGTTGCTAAGCGACGTCAGTAAATAGTCACTGTCCAGGGAGCTGAAAGAGTTAACTGATCGGCAGTAACTCTTTCAGCACCCTGGACAGTGACTACCGATCAGTATAAACCTGTAAAAAATAACAATAAAAGACGTTCATACTTACCGAGAACTTCCTGCTTCCTCCAGTCCGGTCTCCCGCCCGTTGCCTTGGTGACGCGTCCCTCTCGACATCCGGCCCGACGTCCTGGATGATGTTTCAGGCCATGTGACCGCTGCAGCCAATCACAGGTCAATCACAGGCTGCAGCGGTCACATGGACTGCCGCGTCATCCAGGGATGTCGGGCTGGATGTGAAGAGAGGGACGCGTCACCAAGACAACGGCCGGGTAAGTATGAATTTCTTTAACTTTTATTACAGAAAGGGCTGTCCCTTCTCTCTATCCTGCACTGATAGAGAGAAGGGGCTGCCGATTAGTGCAGTGCTATTTTGCCGCCAAAAACGTGCCCGTAAATACGGGTGGAATACGGGTGACACCGGACCCATATTTACGGGCACGGGTTCGTAAATACTGGTGCAAAACGGGTCGAATACGTGTGACACCGGACCCGTATTTACGCCAGTATTTACGGGTGGGAAAAAATACGGTCGTGTGCATGAGGCCTTAGGCTATGTTCACACGCTTAACAAAAAACAACTGTAAAATACAGAGCTGTTTTCAAGGGAAAACAGCCTCTGATTTTCAGCTGTTTTTTATGCATCAAGCGGTTTTTGGAGCTGTTTTTGGGACAACCAAAAACGGCTCAAGAAGTGACATGCACTTCTTCTTTACGGGGCATTACACAGTTTCTCCCATTGAAATCAATGGGTAGATGTTTGTAGGCGTTCAGCCCCCGTATTTCCAGCCGAAAAAACGGCTGAAAATAGGCCATGTGAGCATACCAAGGCAGCCAGCCCACTGTCTTGGGATTGTTTGACTCCGATTTTCCCTTTACTCCTTATATTCAATCACGTGCGCTAATATCAGTTTCACCTCAAAAACTTCTTCAGAATTCGCTCATTTCATACTGTGAAAACAGCCAAAACTGTTATTGTCGCTCTGATTCATTCTCGTCTTGATTACTGTAAGGGTATGTTCACACGGCGGGGGTCCGTAACGGCTGAAATTACGGGGATGTTTCAGCCTGAAAACATCCCCGTAATTTCAGCCGTACCGGCATGTGCAGGCGCTTGAACGCCGCGTCAATTACGGCCGTAATTAGCGCTGCTATTCATTGGAGTCAATGAATAGCGGCTCCAATTACGGCCAAAGAAGTGACAGGTCACTTCTTTGACGCGGGCGTCTAGTTACGCGCCGTCATTTGACAGCGGCGCGTAATTATACGCCTCGTGTGAACAGACAAACGTCTGCCCATTGCTTTCAATGGGCAGATGTTTGTCAGCGCTATTGAGGCGCTATTTTCAGACGTAATTCGGGGCCAAAACGCCCGAATTACGTCCGTAAATAGGCCGTGTGAACATACCCTAACTCATTACTAATCGGTCTTCCCCTTACTAAACTTTCCAGATTTGTGCCAGATTAGTTTGACAAGACTGATCCCTCATAAATTAATGCTGATGCTGTGTTAGTATCTCAATGAAAATAAACTGGAGTTCTTTTGTGTGCAAAAATTCACGACAAATGTGCCACGTCTGAAATCGGCCTTATTTTCGATCGGAACATTTTAATTTAAAAAAACACCTGTCACTACTTGCTGGAACATTTATTGCAAGGGTATGTGCACACGAGAACTGTCTTTTACGTCTGAAAAGACAGACTGTTTTCAGGAGAAAACAGCTGCGTCGTTTCAGACGTAAAAGCTCCTGCTCGCATTTTGCGAGGCGTCTTTGACGCCCGTAATCTTGAGCTGTTCTTCATTGACTTCAATGAAAAACGGCTCAAATTACGTTGCAAAGAAGTGATCTGCACAGCTGTCAAACGACGTCGCGTAAATTACAGGTTGTCTGCACAGTACGTCGGCAAACCCATTCAAATGAATGGGCAGATGTTTGCCGACGTATTGGAGCCGTATTTTCAGACGTAAAATGAGGCATATTACGCCTCGTTTACGTCTGAAAATAGGTCGTGTGAACCCAGCCCAAGGTTTCATCTGTAAGGGTATGTTCACACGGCCAAATTTCAGACGTATACGAGGCGTATTATGCCTCGTTTTACGTCTGAAAATATGGCTACAATACGTCGGCAAACATCTGCCCATTCATTTGAATGGGTTTGCCGACGTACTGTGCAGACGACCTGTTATTTACGAGTCGTCGTTTGACAGCTGTCAAACGACGACCCGTAAATTTACTGCCTCGGCAAAGAAGTGCAGGGCACTTCTTTGCCACGTAATTTGAGCCGTTCTTCATTGAAATCAATGAAGCACGGCTCAAGGTTTACGAGCGTCTCAGACGCCTCGTAAATTACGAGGAGGAGCTTTTACGTGTGAAACGAGGCAGCTGTTAACAGTCTGTCTTTTCACACGTAACTGCCTCTCAGCGTGTGAACATACCCTTACTGCTGTTCTTTGTTACAATTCTGAATTGATTGTTTTTGCTCACCCAAATAAACCATGTGGAGAATTTATTACAACTAGCAATTCATATGCAACCTCTAAATTAGGTGCATCTCGGGTTGTCTGTGGGCCAGAAAATCTAATTTGCGTTATGATTTACACCGATTTCTGGCGTAATTTTTGTAGTACATTTGTTGGGCCAAGGAATGCCACACCCTTCTTCCAAGCTCCACCTATATTTTAGTAAAGTGGCATGAGTGGCGGAATTGCCAGTTTTGATTCATTTCTATTTGCTGCTCCAAATTCTGTTTCACTGGATAATTGACTGGGAATTTTTTTCCCTCACAACCTGCAAGGTTAGTATTGAAGCTATTTGGATAGGATTAAACATTTTTTAACTAACACATAGGGGGATATTTATCAAAACTAGAGCAGTTGCCAAAAGCCACCAGATTCCAACAGCCCTTATATGAAGAAGTAATTTGATTTGTTACTATTGGCAACTGCTCCACTTTTCTTCGTTATTATTTTTTTTAATCAAATCATTTTTATTGAACAATGTGCATAATTTTATACAACTTTGTGGAGAAGGAACAATTCCCCTAATAGAATGAAAAACAACAACAAAGCCACCCCAGAAACGCATCCTATCCTTAAGCATAAGGGCCCACCCTCCAGAAACCCTCAACCAGACAAGACCCACATTTTTTAAAATAAATAAAAATAATGCCTATGATGAAGCGTAATCAAACAAGTCATGCTACATTCCAAATATTGCACAATAAGACACTTGATAATGTGCCTCAGGTGAAAGATATAATAGAATCAGGTATAATACATTTGGAGGGTGATCATCTGCCCAACACTCTTTGCTGAAGTAGTGAAACATCTGCACAGCTCGGCATATCCAACCATCTAGCCCACAAAAGCTAAAATTTAGAAGGGCAACCCCTATGAGCATAAACAAGTTTTTTTAAATTTAAGAGTACGGTCCATGGAAGAGACCTAATTTTCAACAGAAGGAGATCAGGTATACATTTGCGGGTCATAAATAGGGCTTTAGCTAATGACACATGTAGATGTTCATCAAGAGATAAGACATCTTACACTCCCATTGAAAAACGGTGTAACCTAGGACACCGCCACAAGAGGCATACTAAATCTCCACTGCTTTATTGATACTTAGGGCAGTCATCTGAGCTCCTTATTTCAGCCCTATGCAACATTTTGAGAGTACGATTCGCTCTTCGTCAAAAATGTTAAAGCATTTCCGGGAAGGCCCTAAGGACATTCCGTGCACCGCCTGTAGAGCAGATTGCCATTCTACATCACTGAGATGTCTTGCGAGACCGCGCTGTGACGTCACTTCCGCCCACAGGTCCTTCATCCCTGCGTCTGAAGACAACATCTTTCGCCTCCCTCCAGGCTGCTGCTGCTGCTGCCACTACCGATCCGACGACTGGGACTTCTCATCGGCTTGGAGGGAGACGAAAGATGTTGTCTTCAGACGCAGGGATGAAGGACCTGTGGGCGGAAGTGACGTCACAGCGCGGTCTCGCGAGACCGCGCCGCTCAGTGAATCTAGCTTGGGTGTACAGAGAGGTGTATGATGCGGATTGGCCAGTGTCATACACCTCTTTGTCATACGCCCACTTGGTTGAAAATTAAAAAACGCCCAGTTGGGCATTAAGGACCTCATTTGCATAAATGTTCTAAACGCCATAACTTTGTTAAAAAACATCGTTTTTAAAATAAAAACACATTGCTAGTAACTACATTCCAGCGCCG
Organism: Rhinoderma darwinii; assembly: GCF_050947455.1. NCBI lineage: Eukaryota > Metazoa > Chordata > Amphibia > Anura > Rhinodermatidae > Rhinoderma > Rhinoderma darwinii. The sequence continues at coordinate 248,995,260 of NC_134689.1, read as the reverse complement.
ATAAACTGATGTAGGAGATAGAGCATTTTTATTCTGGTGACAGAGCCTCTTTAACTTGCAAATATTGATAGAATTGTCTATTATGCACAGAGAACTCTTCTTTCAGAGTGTCAAAAATACTGAAAGTATCATCTCTAAAAAGTGAATGAGCTTTAGTAATAAACGCACTACCCCACACCCCTGCGCAATCTAATGTATGAAATTCTAGCAAATTATAATTATTCATTCATATTCATTTAATATAGGAAAAAGGAGACTTTAAAAAGCTCTCTCGAGATCACCCAAAGGAATACCATTATCTATGGCACATGCTTTCAGCCTATAGGGAGGTTAGCAAAAGTTCACTAATCCCCAGCCAACTAAATTTTACAGCTGAGCTGCCAAAAAAGATATCCATGGGGAGGGGACCGCCAGTCTTGCATCATCCTTGGATTTCTGCAAATGCTCAAGTCTTATACAGCCCACTCAGCTGGCCTCCTGGGATGGCGTTTCATCCCAGAAGACCACTGCAGCCTGCAGCACTTACCTAGCCTCCTGGGATGGCGTTTCACATTAGCTGGAGCGTCATCCCAGGAGGCCGGCCCTCTGACGTCATCCAGGCTGGCCTCTTGGGATGACGTTTCATCCCATGTGACCGCCGCTACAGCCTGTGATTGGCTGCAGCAGTCACATGGGATGAAATGTCATCCCTGGAGGCCGGCCTGGAGGAAGAAACACTGACTCCTGGGTAAGTATAAGATTTTTTTCCCCCTGAGTTGCGTTTTTTTGCAGTGGAATCGCTGCGAACCCGCTGCAAAAAAACGCAACATCTGCTATTTGTTGTGAGTTTTACCTCCCTATTTAATTAAGTGGGGTAAACCTGCAACAAATAAGCAGCGTTTACGCAAATACAATTGACATGCTGCGGAATAAAATTCCGCAATGCTGGTCAATTTCTGGGCGTGTATTTCCGCTCAGTATATACGCAGCGTGTGGATGAGATTTGTTTTATCTCATCCACTTTGCTGCTACTGTATTTCTTGCAGTTTTCCCGCAACAAGTTCAGAACCTAAGTGGTAGTTTTCTCCATGTTATAACTTTAAGCTGAACACTCACTAATAATGGAGTGACAGTAAGGTCAGAAAATTAAGACAACTCTGCTGACATTACCACTCCCAAGATATTTAAAAACAAAAACACTTTGCAATTTACTGGAAGTGGCAGTCAATGGACAGGGTAAAGAATCCGCTGGGAGCAGGAACCACTTCTCCCAGTTGAAAAGGAGACCAGAAAAGCAGCCAAATTAGGTAATAAGAGTCATGGCACTCAACAGGGTCTCCCCAGTATCACCCAAGAAAAGCCATTATATTAGGAAAAGAGCAGATTTAGGAGTCTAATGTTTCAATAGCCATTGCAAATAGCAATGAAGACAAAGGGCAGACCTGCTGAGTGCCACGAGTCAGAGGAAAATAATTCTCTATTTATCTGAATTTGTGCCTGTGGGCTACCATAAAGGATCTGTATCCATCAAAGGAAGGAGCCCCCACTCCAAAATGGCTCAGGAACTCCCATAAGTATCTCCACTCGGTGCTATCAAAAGCTTTGGCAGTGTCGAGTGAAATTACTGCCCTGTTACTCCCCGGCTCCACAGAAAGCTGTAAATTCAATTACAAACTCGTAATATTGTGAGAAGTAGAGCGAGAAGGGATAATTCCAGATTGTTCAGTATGTATGATTGATACGGGCAGCTATAAGACAAGCTTTCTGCTCACCTTCCTCAAAATAGTGTAGTTGAGAAAAAACATCTCTTCTCAGCCCGTTTGATCTCCACATCTCAGAGCATATCCTGGGCATCAACACAACATTTCCCATTCAATTCAGAGGGGACTAATATATAAGCCTGTTCTGTGCACTGGAAATCTTATCATTATTAGTGTCTGCTCCCATACCTTATTTTTAGTGTATGCATAACCCTGTGTCCCATACAATTGTGGAAGTGGAACCCTCATTTAAATCATATAACTCCGGCGAGATATCTAGGTGAAAAGGGGTATCCAAAAGCGATCCCACTTCCACAGCCCCCTCTGCTCAACTGGACCCACCTATAAGGTAACAACCATATTGCCCCCCATGAACATGGGGTCCTATAAGATTGTTTCCTACCACTAAGTAAATGCAGGACAGGGACAGGGACATATGCGTTTGGAGAGAGAAGTGTTAAATGATTCCGTTCCCTCTAAAAATCAACCAATGCAGTTTACGGTGTCCCCTTAAAGGCATGCGAGAATCTATCCGACGAGGGGTTTAAACCGGAATTAAAATCCCGACAAAAAGTAATGGTTAAAGTCCAGTGGCGGATCATCATTAGGGCGGTACGAGCGGCCACCTGGGGCCCAAGGCTCCCAGAGGGCCCATGGCCGCCCGAACCCCCTCATGCCCGGTGGCATCGCTAGCACTGGAGGGAGCCCCGGTGCCAGGACCGCACCTGTCATGAGGCGAGGTGAGCTTCTGTCCTACTTAGCAGCCGTGGTCTGTGCTGAAACTCCCCCTCCAGCCCCCCTTCCCTGCTCTACACATCTCTCCATCTGCTGCTAGCAGTCGGGACATGGGGGAGGGGAGACTGTCTGCGGGCTCTGTGTCGGGCTGTGAGCAGGAGAAACGCTGTGTGAAGACTCCTACCACATCAAGCTGCTGAACGCCCTTCACAAATATCCTACATAAAAGGTAAGTGCATGTGTGTTTACAATGTGTACTTTATATGTGTATAATGTGCATACTCATGTGGGTCTGTGTACGTACGTACGTACGTACGTACGTACGTACGTATATATATATATATATATATATATATATATATATATATATATTTCTGCAGCAATTCCGCAGAAACTAGCAGAAATTCCACTGCAGAAAAAGAACACCATTTCCTGCATTTTTGCTGCAGAAAATGGTGCGTATTTTGCTGCGTTTTTCTCAATGTAGGGATATGGTGTCATCTCCTCTGAAAATATGCAGCAATTCCGTTAAGTGTGGACAAGCCCTAATACAGTAGCAGCAGAGTAGATTAGATGTGAACAATTCTCATCCACACACTGCGTAAATGATAAGTGGGAAAAAAAAGCTCAGAAATTTACCTGCGGTGCAGTTTTTTATTCCGCAGCATGTCAATTGTATTTGCGTAAACGCTGCTCATTTGTTTCGGGTTTTCCCCATTTAATTCAATGGGGAGGTAAAACCCGCAACAGATAGCAGATGTTATGTAAAAACGCAATTTAGAAAAAATACAAATCTTATACTTGCCCAGAATTTAGTTTCTTCGTCCGGGCCGGCCTCCTGGGATGACGTTTCACCCCATGTGACGGCTGCAGCCAATCACAGACTGCAGCCGTCATATGGGATAAAATGTCATCCCAGGGCTGCACTGTAGCGACGCTGTGTAGCACTATATATAAGGAGGGGAGCGCTGTGTGGCACTATATACAAGGGGGAGTTCTGTGTGGCGCTATCTATAGGGGGCTTTGTGACGCTCTCTACAGGGGGTTGTGTGTGTGTGGCGCTCTCTACAGGGGATTGTGTGTGTGGCGCTATCTACAGGGGGTGTGTGTGTGGCGCTGTCTACATGGGGGGTTGGCGCTATCTACAGGGGGCACTGTGTATGTGGTGCTTTACTTTACAGTGTGTGACACAATTATATTCAGGGGCGCAGTGCATGGTGATATTATATTTAAGGGCTGCAGAAATGGGTCATGGCCGGGAGAAGTCGTCATGAGCTCTGGACCGGATGGAGAAGAAAAGAGGAAAAAAACTACTAGCATCTGAGACGTCGTCACCTGTGAGTCACTGGATTGGTAGAGAATCTGTCCCCTCTCCTGACATGTTTATTATAGGAAATCCTTGTATTCCACATAACGTCTTTATGCAGTCCAGGACTGATAGAAAAATTGGTGTTACCATTCGGCTTTATTCAGACGAATGGGAAATACGTGCGTGCAACGGACCTATATTAGTGTATGGGGCCGTGCAGACATGTGCGTGATTTTTGCGCTGCGTTGCTCCGTTGCACAAAAGTCATGACATGTCCGTTCTTTCTGCGTTTTCAACGCATCACGCACCCATTGAAGTCAATGCGTGCGTGAAAACAACGCACGGCACACGGAAGCACCTCCGTACGCACAGCGTTTTTCACGCAACTCTTGTTGTCTATGTAAATGAGTTGACCAAACTAGACAAAACAAGCACAAACCAGGAAGTGGCTTTTCACTTTCTGAGCACATGCGCACAGTTCCAACCGACATCTGCTGCAATGCCACGTGCGTGCGATGTTGAAAAACTTATCTGCTTGGTCCATGACTGACCACAGTTGTGGAACACCAACGCAGAGGCCTACCACGACCGCACGGGCAAGGAGCTTGGCTGGGATGAGGTCGCGCAGAGCCTCTTCGGACAGGAGTGGGATAAAAGCACCACAAGAGACCGCAAAAGGATAGGTAAGCGCAGATCTGTATTGCTGCTAATGCAAACGGCCATGCTGTAGTGCACGGGTCTCAAACTCGGCCGGGTAAGTGGGCCACATATAGAAAAAATGGGAAGTTGACGGGCCGCATTACTTTCAAATTTGATACAATACAAAATTATTGTTAATCAATTCGTTATTTGAACTACAATAACACGATAATACTAGAATAATAATACTACATTACTATAATAATAGCGCTAGGTTTAAAATTTGAGATATTTCTCCACGTGCTTATTTCAACAATCCAGCTTTCCAGTTTAAGTGTCGCTAAATGCAGTCCGGCGGCTCAGTTAGCACACATGTCAAGATTGGGCAGCCCCTTTTTAGATAGTGCCGCAGTGCCCTCTGTGGATGCTGCCGCAGTGCCCTCTGTAGATAAGGCCACAGTGCCCTCTGTAGATAAGGCCACAGTGCCCTCTGTAGATAAGGCCACAGTGCCCTCTGTAGATAAGGCCACAGTGCCCTCTGTAGATAAGGCCACAGTGCCCTCTGTAGATAATGCAACACACCCCTAGATGATGCCAGTGTCCTCTTCAGATACTGTCACACACCCACTTGTAGATAACGCCACACATGCCCTCTGTAGAGGCTGCCACAGTGCCCTCTGTAGAGGCTGCACCAGTGCCCTCTGTAGAGGCTGCACCAGTGCCCTCTGTAGAGGCTGCCCCAGTGATGTCAGGTGCTTGCCCAGAGCTGGAGTCCCAGGCAGAGCGCTAGTAGGCTCTTCCTGGGACTCCAGCTGTGCTCCTGACATCACTGGGACTCCTGCTCTGGGGAAGCCCCTGACATCATTGTCGATGTATGGACAGCGATGTCAGAGGCTTCCCCAGAGTCCCGGAGCAGAGCCGATAATAGAGCTCTGCCCGGGACTCCGCTCTGGGGAAGACCCTGACATACTGTCCATATATGGGCAGCGATGTCAGGGAATTCCACAGAGTCCCGGAGCAGAGCCGACACCAGCGCTCTGCTCGGGACTCTGGCTCTGGGGAAGCCCCAGACATCGCTGTTCATATGTGGACAGCGATGTCAGGGAATTCCACAGAGTCCAGGAGCAGAGCCGACACCAGCGCTCTGCTCCGCTCTGGGCAAGACCCTGACACACTGTCCATATATGGGCAGCGATGTCAGGGATTTCCACAGAGTCCCGGAGCAGAGCCGACACCAGCGCTCTGCTCGGGACTCCGGCACTGGGGAAGCCCCAGACATCGCTGTTCATATGTGGACAGCGATGTCAGGGAATTCCAGAGTCTCGGAGCAGAGCCGATACTAGCGGCTCTGTGTCCCGCGGGCCGCAGATGACAGCCCTCTGTAGATAAGGCCACAGTGCCCTCTGTAGATAATGCAACACACCCCTAGATAATGCCAGTGTCCTCTTAAGATACTGTCACACACCCACATGTAGATAACGCCACAGTGCCCTCTGTAGAGGCTGCCACAGTGCCCTCTGTAGAGGCTGCCAAAGTGCCCTCTGTAGAGGCTGCCCCAGTGCCCTCTGTAGAGGCTGCCCCAGTGCCCTCTGTAGAGGCTGCCCCAGTGATGTCAGGTGCTTGCCCAGAGCTGGAGTCCCAGGCAGAGCGCTAGTAGGCTCTTCCTGGGACTCCAGCTGTGCTCCTGACATCACTGGGACTCCTGCTCTGGGGAAGCCCCTGACATCATTGTCGATGAATGGACAGCGATGTCAGAGGCTTCCCCAGAGTCCCGGAGCAGAGCCGATAATAGAGCTCTGCCCGGGACTCCGCTCTGGGGAAGACCCTGACACACTGTCCATATATGGGCAGCGATGTCAGGGAATTCCACAGAGTCCCGGAGCAGAGCTGACACCAGCGCTCTGCTCGGGACTCCGGCACTGGGGAAGCCCCAGACATCGCTGTTCATATGTGGACAGCGATGTCAGGGAATTCCAGAGTCTCGGAGCAGAGCCGATACTAGCGGCTCTGTGTCCCGCGGGCCGCAGATGACAGCCCCAGGGGCCGCATGCGGCCCGTGGGCCGCGTGCTTGAGACCCCTGCTGTAGTGTATATCCTTGTGTTTTCACATGTTTCTACTGTGCTTGGTCGCGGGTGTGTCACTGCATCATTAGGCAAGTGTTTAATGTTTAGTTGTGTTTAATGTTTTGCGACGTTTCGGACAAGTGCAGTTTTCAGTTATGTCACATGTTCTCCTTTTTTTGTCTGTTTGCTGTTCCTATGTCCAGTTGATGATGTTAAAACCCGGTGGAGGAGCTGTCGGGATCAGTTCAGGAGGGAATTTGGAAGCAGAGGGCGAAGTGGGGATGGGGCGTCCAAAAAACGCCCCTACATATATATGAAACAACTGATGTTCCTCAAGGACATAATGGAGATGCGGCCGTAAGTACTGACTGTACCTTGATGACATGTGTGTGTTCACTGTATAATCGGCCAAAAATGGCTGTTTGTCCCTTGTGGACATGTTAAAAGGAGTAACGCAAAATGTTTCTGCCAGATGCAGTGATAATCTCAATGACACCGAGGAGGAGGCTGGCCATGTGGAGTCGCAGCTGGTCACGGAACAACATCCCGTGCTGCCCTTGACCCCCGAGCTTACGCAAACACAAGCAGCCATCCAGTTAAGCAGCCAACCACAGCTGCCACGGGACGTGGACAATCCCCGGATGCCACCAGCCAGCGCACCCAGGTTGCCACAGCAGGTGCCAACGTGGACTCGAGAGTCCTGGAGTACCTCTGGCGCTGTTTGGAGGAGGATGGATGTGACGAATTTGGCCGTAGCATAGCGCCGCTACTCCGGCGAGTACTGGACTACCGGATGGCGCGCGTCCAAGTCTCCATCCTTGCTATAATTGACTCCGCCACTCCTCCTAACAATCCACGCCAGTGCTTCCAGGTAATAGAGCAATGGCGTGGAATGCCTGAGGATTCGGTGCCCTCTACTGCACCTCTCCCTTCCCAGCCTGCACACACCTTTCCACGGCCACAGTACCAACGGCCGATGGTGAGCATAATGTCACCTGGTCATGTGGTGCCTCGGGAGCGCCCTTTTACCCCCTATGTCAGACCCCAGCAACCCTTTGCCCAGGGTCCCCCGGCAGGCTTCAACCCTCTGTATCAGCACCACTATGCTGTTGAGGAACATCCTCAGCAGGCCCAGGGACAGTATAGTGGTGCTGAAATGCAGAGCCATCAGTCACCATCACAGAGGTATCATGATTTGTAGCTGTGTGTAGGCAGATTACGGGTGCCTCGATGTGGTGAGGTAAACATCGAAGTCCGAGTTTGTAAATGTAGCATCATGTTGGTGCGTTTTCTATTTTTGGATGCCTGCTGGTTTCTGTTAAAAGTTACCGTTCGAAATGACACATTAAATTTTTTTTCTGTTTGCAAGTAAGATTTGATGTGTTTGCCTCCATCTATGTGGTGGAACCCAGGTTCCCCAAAAGGTTCTTTTAGGTAATGTTCGAACATTATGCCGACTTACCAAGATTGTTGCATGCCATGATTGAGGTATTAGTGTATCTTTGGTGGTTTTGCTCAATTCCTCATATTGTGCTCGCCTGCATTGCAGTCGTGTGAGAAATGCCGAACAAATGGATTTTAGCTTGGGATTAGTGAACATGGGCTAAGGCAATGTGCCTCCCATGCTAATTCGTTTAGAGGACATTCCAAAAATAAAGAAAAACCACCAAAGATATAAGCTCGCAACCCACGTCAAGGGTCCTCATGTCTTGCGAGTCCCTAATCAAAATATCCCCTCACCAAATAACAACAAATGTAACTAAAAAATGCTACAGTGGGCCACTAATCTACACTAGGACACCCTTCACAGAACATCCTCCTGCCATGGCACAGCTCCATCGGGGCTGTAAAAATATTGTGCAAATATGTCGCGTACTCGAATCCCAGATGTTAGAGCCCTTCCGAGTGGAATTAGCTGCGGAATGGTTGATGTTGAAACATTTTGCCTAATATATTCGGCATCACAACCGGCGTCATGTATGCGACAAAAATTATGAAGCACGACACACGCTTGTATGACACGGGTGACATTTTGCGGCGTCAGTTGCATGGTGGTGAGAAAAACACGCCATTTGGAGGACATTATGTCAAATGCACATTCCACACATCGGCGTCCTCTGCTAAGCCGGTAATTGAATATGCGCCGACGGTCATCCAAGCCTCTTCGAGCAAATGGGCGCATTACTTGACTTGTGAGTCCAAAACCCTCATCTGCCACGATTACATAAGGGACTGGTGGTCCTTGCCAGCCAGGCAGGTGGCTCGGCGCCGGCACGGAAAGTAGATTGCACATGAGACGATGGCCCATCCTGGATGTGCGAAAGATGCGGGCATCAGCTGAGCTTCCATAGGACCCTATATGTACAATGGTAAAACAATAATTGCTGTCGGACAAGGCCAACAAGACGATGGAAAAAAAAACTGTAGTTATAGAATCGGGATCCTGAGTGGGGGGGGGGCTTCTTGACCCGAATATGCTTGCCATCTAGGGCCCCAATAAAATTTGGAAATTGGGTGGTGGTGAGAAAATCGTCAGAAATCGAAAGCCGGGGGCGTGGCTTGGACATGGCGCTGACCAGACGTGCTGCTTGAGAACTCCGTTCCTGCACTTCCATAACCCGCTCATAAGCATACTAAAAAGACACACTTGAACCTACCTAATGGTCAGGAAATCTAAGGCAACCACGGGGACTCCATACTGTACGAGGCAGATGTCTTCAGCTGGCTCCATTCAAAGATTCCTCACCGACGCTGCTGCCGGGCCGTCTCCCAAGATGGCGCCGCTGGAGGGGAGACGAACTGGAACAGGATTCCCGCTTGCAGAGGAGTCTTCTTCGGGGGTTGCCGCTGCAGCATCAGGTACCGACAGTACCCCCTCTTCGGTCTCTGGCTCCCTGGGTCTGTTTCCTTCCCTGCAGACAGGGGTGGAGATGGGTCCTTCTGGAACTGTCATGGCGCTTCCCGCTCCGTCCTGCTCGCCACGTGGTGTTAGTCATGGCACCCGGGACTCTCCTTCCTCATCCTCTGGCATGCTGGGGTCTGCATCGATGCCTGCTTCTCCTCGGGATTTGGATCTACATTCCTCTCCCCGCAGTGTCGGCTCTGCTAGCATGGGAGATGATTTACAGGGCCTGAGACAACAGCTCGCCACATTGCCTACTAAACAGGACATGGAGCGTTATGTGAATCGTCTTGAGATGACCTATAAATCTGAGATACAGGCTCTTACGACTAATGTCTCTCAATTGTCCGATCAAGTTCAGCGCATAGAAGGCGACGTTTCCACTGTTACACAGCAGCAAGTCTCTCATGCAGAACGGCTGGATCATCACTCCCAGCAGATTCATGCTCTATTTAACCTGGCTGAAGATCATGAGAATTGGAATCGCTGTAACAATATTTGGCTCCGGGGTATTCCTGAGGATATATCTTCGGGGCAACTCATACCCGTCTTACAGTCCTTGTTTAACTCCCTGCTGGAGCGTCCTGCTGATGATCCATTGGAGCTGGATAGGGCTCACAGGACTCTTGGCCCTCGTAACCCGGATCCTGATAGGCCTAGAGATGTGCTATGCCGTGTCCATTTTTTCTCTCTAAAAGAGCAGATCATGAGGAAGGCCCGAGATAAAGGAGAAGTCTTATTACAAGGGGTCAAGATCCAGTTGTTATCCGATTTGTCCAAGATGACCCTGGACAAACGTCGAGTGCTTCGTCCTTTACTGGATGTGCTGAGAGAGCATGAGATCTCCTATTCCTGGGGTCACCCCTTCCAGATACAGGTTCGCAGGGACGGGACATTGCTGAGTGTTCGAGACCCAGGAGATGTCCCGGACTTCTGTGCTGCCCTCCAGGTGCCGAGAGTTTCCTTGCCTGATTGGCCGTATGTCCCTCTACCACCACAGTGTCCAAGTCCACGCCGGCGTGGTCGTTCTCCCGCTTCTCCTATGGGTTGTCCTGGTGGGCGACGTGCTGATCCGCTGTGATTTCGTCTGGATGTTTTTGGTTTTTTTTGTAGGCCAGCAGTCGGCTTAGGCCTGTTAAGTTCAATTGTTACTGCTTATATCTTGGGAGGCGAAAGTCTGATGTGTTTCATGTAAGGGTATGTGCACACACACTAATTACGTCCGTAATTGACGGACGTATTTCGGCCGGAAGTCCCGGACCGAACTCAGTGCAGGGAGCCGGGCTCCTAGCATCATAGTTATGTACGATGCTAGGAGTCCCTGCCTCACTGCAGGACAACTGTCCTGTACTGTAATCATGTTTTCAGTACGGGACAGTTGTCCTGCAGCGAGGCAGAGACTCCTAGCATCGTACATAACTATGATGCTAGGAGCCCGGCTCCCTGCACTGTGTTCGGTCCGGTACTTGCGGCCGAAATACGTCCGTCAATTACGGACGTAATTAGTGTGTGTGCACATACCCTAATACTCCGTTATACTGGTTCTTTCGCTCTGGGCAGGGGCTGCAGGTGATCAGATAGGCCATTTGCCCATGATTAATTAATATTCCTCAGCTGCCAGTCCTACTGCTCTATGTATGTTATGTGATTATCTACGTTTTTACTAATTACATGCCTGTATAGAGGAAGAGAAAGGAGTTGTTCCAGCGCTGTGTGAAGTAGTTAAAATGGAAGCAGGTTTCCAAGTTTAATGGTATTCAACTAAAATAGTCCAGAAGAGTAGTCCAATGTGAGGGTAAGCGGGCGATAATGTCCTCAAAAGCCTACGCGTTTCGGATGCTCCTGCATCCTTAGTCTTGGCTGTGGTGTCTGACAGACACCACAGCCAAGACTAAGGATGCAGGAGCATCCGAAACGCGTAGGCTTTTGAGGACATTATCGCCCACTTACCCTCACATTGGACTACTCTTCTGGACTATTTTAATTGAATACCATTAAACTTGGAAACCTGCTTCCATTTTAACTACTTCACACAGCGCTGGAACAACTCCTTTCTCTTCCTCTGTACCTCAACATGTGTCGACACGAGATTCCGGGCGCTGCTGAGACACACATCCGTAGTGTCAGGTGAGCTGGAGGATTCCTCCCCCCTCTTCTTCTATTTTTACATGCCTGTATACTCGTGCGGTAACTGTAAATTTCCGGGAATGTATTGTTATGCTGGCATCTCTGTCCGATCCTGACCTAATATCGGCCATTACTTCATTTTCTTGTGATATTGAGCTAATAGCCTTGATTCTCTTTCCATTCATGTTTTGGTTCTAAGATGTGTGATATTTGCACTGGGTTGGGGGGGTGCGGGGCGCTGGCTAGACCTTGTCCTGACACTTCTCCTCTTAGGGACTCACTGGTTATATCCGGTGTATATTGGATTGTTTCTCCTTGAGTAGCTCAAGGAGTGGGTGATTATTTCACCTGTCTGTTTGTCTTTGTTGTCGTGTCTCCCTTCCTTGTTTGTCCTGTTGCTGTTCGTCTCGTCTCGCCTCTGCTTAGTGCATTGCTCTACGAGTTCCTTCAGTGAGAGGTGGCGATGGCACAATTGAAGGTTTGTACCTTTAATGCTAGGGGGCTTAATGTCCCAGAAAAACGCTCACAAATTTTATATAACATGCATAAAGAGCGGGTACATATTTTGTTCCTACAAGAGACCCACTTTCAGGCGGGCCATACGCCACAGTTCACGAATCGATATTTTCCGGCCTGGTTCCACAGTACCAACGGTGCCAGTATATGTATTCATAAGTCACTCTCTTATAAAATTCTTGATGTTCTGGTTGACCCGGATGGTCGATATGTTTTTCTCAAGCTATCCATACGTAATAAGATCTTTACTCTGGCTAATATGTACCTCCCCAATAAGGACCAGGCACGAGTGGGCCGATTGTATTTAAGGAAATTGAAGGAGTTCACTGAGGGCGTTTTAATTGTTGGAGGTGATTTTAATCTGACTTTCGATTCCAGACTTGACACCTCCTCGGGCAGGTCTGTTGTCCCTAAGTCGCATTTGGGGGCACTGAAAACTGTGATGCATTCCATGCAGTTGATTGACGTGTGGAGGATTCTACACCCTCAGGTAAGAGAATACACTTATTTCTCCCCACTGCATAACATGTACAGTAGGATAGACGCTTTTTTGATTAGCCACCACTTGCTTACCTGGCATCCTACCTCTGACGTGGGCCCTATGGTTTGGTCGGATCATGCCCCTGTGTTTCTGAATCTCACATTTCCTAACTTGTTGCCTAATTTCCAATCCTGGAAACTTAATGACAATTTGTTACGGGATGCAGTATGCATGGCGGACATTAAAGATTCACTTACCGGTTTCTTTGAGGTTCATGAACATGAAGCTACTCCCTTGCCACTCCAGTGGGAGGCACTGAAGTGTGTCATTCGAGGGGTACTAATACAAAATGGGGCACGATTGAAGCGCGAAAAGGGGTTTGCTATTACACGTCTCTTGATTCAGATACGGAATCTGGAATCCTGTCATAAACAGGTCCCATCCTCACAGATTTTTGCGGAGCTCACTACAGCGAGAGAATCCTTGCGTTCTTTGATAGACCAGTCACACGCTCGGTTCAGGGATCGGATGCGTAAGCACTCATACGAACATGCGGATAAATGCGGTAGGTCTCTGGCACGGATGCTGCATCCCCGCACACAAGCGTCATATATCCCTAAAGTTTCATCTCCCTCGGGCGGTGAGGTTCATGACCCGGTTGGTATTACTGACTGCTTTAAACACTATTACTCGGCGCTATACAATATTAAAGGCCAATTTCATGATATGCAGGCGGAGGCGTTACGGGATAAAATCGACCGTTATGTTCATGATACTGCGTTGCCGACCTTGGAGGAGGGGGTGGCTTTGGAGCTTGAGGAGGATTTTTTGGAAGCCGAAGTGGAACGTGCTATTGGAGAGTCACCCTTGGGCAAGAGCCCGGGGCCCGATGGATTTAATAATACATTTTATAAGGCATTTAAAGATCAATTGGCTCCTTTTCTGATGAAGGTTTTTAATTCGGTGTCCTCCTCGTGTCCCTTTGCGCCTCTATCCCTCGAGGCTCATATAACTCTCCTACCAAAACCAGGCAAGGATCCAACGGCGTGCGCAAACTTCAGGCCGATATCGCTAATCAATGTAGATGTGAAGCTTTTCGCAAAGTTGCTTGCCTCTCGTTTATCGCCATTACTACCTGGCTTTATCTTGGATGATCAGGTGGGGTTTGTGTGTGGTCGGGAAGCGCGGGATAACACGAACAAAACTCTCCTTTTGACGTCATACTGCCAAACCCGTAAGATACCGATGTGCTTACTCTCGATAGATGCCGAAAAGGCTTTTGATAGAGTGCACTGGGTGTTCCTCCGCAGTGTCCTGACGCAGGTTGGCCTTGGCACCACCACGGTGGATAGGATAACGGCCTTGTACCAAAGGCCTACTGCTCGAGTTCATGTCAACGGACTATTATCTGATCCTCTGTCTATTGCTAATGGCACGAGACAGGGGTGCCCACTTTCGCCTCTTTTGTATGTTCTGGTCATGGAACACCTGGCCGTGGCACTGCGGAACAACCCTAATATTAATAGTATACGCGTTGGCTCACAGCATCATAAATTGGCGTTATACGCAGATAACCTTCTGATATACATTACAACTCACATGATTTCTTTGCCATCTTTGACGGAGGAGTTTGAGTGCTTTGGTCATTTAAGTAACTTTAAAGTCAATTACTCTAAATCGGAGGCCTTGAATATCTCTTTGGATCACCCTCTAGCTGTCCATCTCGCTCAGGTTTTACCGTTCAGGTGGCAACCTACATCTTTAAAATACCTAGGGGTACATGTCCCCACACAACAGTCGGATTTGTATGCTCTGAATTATACGCCCATTCTACAGCGTACCATGAAGGACTTGGCGGAATACGGCAGGAACCGCATGTCGTGGTTTGGGCGTATCAATGCGGTTAAAATGGATATCTTGCCCAAATTTCTATATATCTTCCAGACCGTCCCTATTGCTGTACCATCCAGTTTTTTCCAGGTTTTACATAGGGCCATAACCAAGTTTGTGTGGGGCTCCTCTCAGCCTCGTATCCGGTTTGCTGTCCTTAGCCGGCCAAAAATAGACTTTAAACGATACCATCAAGCAGCGATAATTATGAGAGTAGTGGATTGGTTCCGTTCGGAAACAGGTAAGCAATGGGTGCGCATTGAAAAGGCTATGTCTCCTCTTGCATTGTCCTCTCTGCCGTGGCTATCAGTCCTTCAGAGACAAACTCTCTCTCTACCTTTCCTCACACGTCAGTTTCTCATGGTATGGGAACGGATCCTGGGTACTACGGGCCTTGTCCATCGCACGGGTCCCTTGACTCCTCTATTTGATAATCCTTCTTTCCCTCCGGCGGAGGGTGTTGATACATTCCTCTGTTGGGAGAGAGGAAATGGTGGATGTTTGTCTGAGACCCTTACTCCAGACGGTGCCATATTGCCAATGGCTGATGTATCTGCTGCCTGCCCGGGGAGGCGGTCAACTTGGTGGTCCTATTTGCAGTTGTGGTCCTATCGCTCCTCCATGGGTGACTGTCTGGTATTACTACAGGATAAGACTCCTCTGGAACTCTACTTGTCCTTGCCCACAGCCCCTTCTCATGTGTTGTCCCACCTACATGGGATCCTCCTGCCAAAATTTTATTTTTCTCAATTATCCTTCGCTGCCGCATGGGACGAGGAAATGGGGGTTAGACACTCTGAAGAGGAGTGGGGCACCGCCTTCTTTCTAGCCCATAAGTTACCGATGTCTTGTTTTGCCCAGGAAAAGAATTACAAAATACTTACCAGGTGGTACCGTTGTCCGACCTTGTTACATAGGCTATACCCTGATGTGTCTGCTGATTGTTGAAGGTGTGGGGGGGCTCCTGGAACTATGTTGCATATTTGGTGGGACTGTCCCCTGCTACGTCCCTTTTGGGGAAAGATTTTTGATCTAGGCAACAAGCTTTTCCATACTGAGGTTCCGACCTCTGCTTCCATAGGCTTGCTTTCTATGGTTCCTGGATCACTCCCACACCTCAAAAAGGGGATCTTTCGACATTTCTTGACCGCAGCGAGAACGGTGATACCTCGTCACTGGAAGTCGCATACTGTACTGTCCCTGGCGGAATGGGTAACGGAGGTGAACGGGATTATGAGGATGGAGGAGTTGCTGTCCGCTGATAGGGACAAATCAGGGCTCTTCGTCCAAACTTGGATGGTGTGGTCTGGATTCCGGGATGGTGCTGATTTGCCTCTCTGGCTGGATGGAATGTTCTGAACAAATTATATTACCTACCGGAGGCGCTTTGTCTGTATGTGTTTTCCCTTTGTTGTCTGGTGTTGTGTGTCCATATATTCAAAAGTGCTCTTATATGTGTCACTTTTCACTTTACTGGGGGGGCGGTCTCCCTGACTATTGCACTGATTTGATGCGAACATGGTACAGTTATTGCCGTTATATCTCTCTTATCACTCAATTCTGATAGGTGTGAGGCTACCTTTTACTGTTGTTCTAATACATGTATATATATGCATACTGTTGTTACACTATGATACTTCATTTAAATGTATTGCACTGCGTGCAAATTTCCTTTTTTTTTTTTTTGCACAAACCGTGAAATGTTTCTGTACTGTTATATTTTCAAAATAAAAATCTTTGATAAAAAAAAAAAAAAGAAATCGAAAGCCAGTGCTCTGTCGTGGGCTGAGGCATCACAACACAGGTGCCTGTCACAATGCCCGAAATTGTGCTCACTCCAAGAAGGAATTCGAAATGTAACGAATGATAGCTGTTTCCGGTAGCAAGAAATCTACATGGGTGAGATGCAAAAACACAACACAGAAATAAACGTGATGTAGGACATGACAACCACACACCATCCTGTAAGCTGCAATTGTTTAAAACACACATACCTCAACGTCACAAGGAGTCGCTCCTCGGGGGAAATGCAGCGCCGCATATTTGTGTCCTGGTAGGTTATTCCTGTGCGAAGCAGGTCCAGCAGAATATCAAAAGTCGACACAGACATGCGGCAAAACGACTGAAATTTCTCGGGGTGGCTGCGAAGGTCATCATATAGAGTATGAAAATGGCCTTTGGAGGTGCGCTGGGCCACAAGTGGATGAACCCAAATCCTCCCTCTTCTGCGGGTTCCCTCCTGAAGCATGGGTCAGCGCTCACCAAATCTCAGAGAAACCATCCATGATATCAGCACACGGCCCAGCGGAGTCAAGGGCATAGTGTAGATTTTTGACCGGCAAAAATCCCTAAAACCAGCCAACACGACCAAAAGTAGTTTGCAAGGTGCAAACTTGATGCGAACATGTGCTCACATCAAGCAGGTGTTGGAGAAGGTGTATTTTTGTAGGCTGCCCTCTCCATTACTCCACCCTCCGTTGTTTTGACGCGCGTAAAAAACGCATGCCATACGCGTGTAAAAAACGCAATCACGCAGTCTAATGCTGCCCTAACGGATGCCACACGCAACTACAACCCAACCAAAACGCCGCGTTTTTCACGCGCGCAAAAACGCCACGTTCGTGTGAATCCAGCCTTCCCCTTGTCAGGAGGATGTTCCCCTGAACAGTGCGATACTGTCAATATGTAGGGACACAGCCCTGTAAACCATCCCATTTGTTAATGCTTGTGCAAAAAGGTAGTGTTAGCAATAGTTACGGCGCAGCAGGGTGGCGGTGGAGAAGGGGGGCCCAAGTTTGGGTAACACCCCAGGGCCCATGGTCTTCTTAATCCGCCACTGTTAATGTCGTTCAAGGTGATTTGGTGAATAGGGAGGGTTGTGTACAGGGATACCAAAATGCAGTATAACATCTGCAACTGGCAGCCCAGTATGATAAATCGACCATCCGAATCAACGTGAGTTGTATAGGATAAAGGGAATAGATCTATGCACAAGTATAGCAACTCCTCTAGCATAAGAACAAAACACAGATATTAATATATCTGTAATATTAGTACAAATAGAAATGGAAAATGCAACAAGGGCCACAAGAAGATCCATGCCACTCAAAGCATTTGCAGTCAACAATAGTAATAGAAGGTGCAGCACACTCAAGTGACAGAAGTGTTGTTGGACTGTAACCATTAGGGCAGTAGGCACATGGAAAATGACAAACAACAAAAAAAAACAACAGATATTTAAAACCTGTAAAAATCACCCACAAACTGAGGTACCTATAAGAGGGGGGAAAGGCATGAAGGTGATAAAAGAGAACAGATACTAGATAGGTAGTAGAAAAGTCAAATAGCGTATTCCTATAATGTGAAGTAACAACTGCCTGACATTGCTCTCACAGGTGGTTAGAAAAAAAGATTAAAAACTGCAGCAACATACTCGAGACGATACCATACTCCAGAAACTATGGGGCAGATTTACTAAGACTGGCATTTCAGATTTAATAAATCTGTTGCCCCTTAATAAATCTGTTGCAGCTTTCTGCTGCCCATTCACCATACATTCCTATACCCTCCATCGGACACAAAATAAAAACAATGGATGCGCCCTTCACTGCTCCTCTTCGTTACTCCCCCTTGGGTTCCATCAGCATGCCGTGGTTCATACAAGGTCCTGATGCCAAGCAGTGTCAGGGCTTTATATGCAACGCAGCACTCAAGTCATCAGTGCTGTCACATTCAATGTCCTGGCACTACTCAGTGTCAGTACGTTGTATCAGCCGCGGCCGATAGTGAGAGCTTGAGGGGACCTGGAGATAAGAAGAGGAGCAATGAGGTAAGAAGTTTTATTTTTAATGTCTGATGGGGTGTAATCTTATGGGGAGGGCAAGGTTTGAGGCAAGGGACTCCACTTTGCTTTGTCCCACAGAGTGAGGGCTGATTCAGACAAATGTGGCGTTTTGCGCACGCAAAACACGCAGCGTTTTGCCTGCGCAAAAGCCACTTGACAGCTCCGTGTGGCAGTATGATATGATGCGCGGCTGCGTGGTTTTCGCGCAGCCACCATCATTATGACACGCCATTTGGATGTCTGTAAACAGAAAAGCACGTGGTACTTTTCTGTTTACATTCATCCTTTTGACAGCTGTTGCGCGAAACAGCCAGTTCGCACGGAAGTGCTTCCGTGCAACCTGCGTAGTTTTCACGCACCCATTGACTTCAATGGGTGCGTGATGCGCGAAAAACGCAGAGATATTGAACATGTCGCGCTTTTTACGCAGCGGACAAACGCTGCGCAAAAAGCACGGACTGTCTGTACTGCCCCATATACTTCTATTGGTCCATGCGAGCCACGTGAAAACCACGCGGCCTGCACGGACGCAATTCACGTTCGTGTGAATCCGCCCTGAAATCTACACCAGCTGAGACCATATTTCCACTATATTTTACCTAGTTTTCTGGTGTAAATTAGAATAAATTTGCCCGGCTGCGATGCTCCCTCTTTGTAAGCCATCCCCTTTTCTAAAAGTGCCAAGTGTGGTGTAAGAGACCCAAAAGTTGCAATTTTCAATGCAAATTGCGACTTTTGGGCCTTTTCTATGCCAGAAAGTTTGATAAATTCTTCCTTATATCTCCAGCATATGTAAATCTGAGACCTGTAGGTTAGAGGGAGGTTTCAACCCGGATCGTACTAAAGGGATCTTTCATTCTGATCAAGTCAAACCATCACAGCCGCGGGGATGATAAAGTAACGAGCAGTGTCTCTTGTGGTAAACCTGAGTAATGCTGGATAAAGCAAAGCATAAGGCAGCGCTAAACTCCTCAGGCATCGTTTCACAAGAATAAATCGCATACGCTCTGGAGAACTCCAGATGCAGTGAAATCTTTGCTACATTAAAAGTGTTCTCTCCTTTTTTCCCTGGAGTGTCGCGGAATAATTTCACAGTCCCTGAAGTTAAGACGACGTGTCAATATAGATCTTACAGGCTGGCCAGGTGGCAAGGGTCTCGTGGGGACTCTGTGAGCACGCTCCACCGACAATGCGGGTATCAGAATATCTCGGCCAAAAATAGACCGCAACCATTGCTTCAACAAAGTCAGTGGCATTTACCCCTCTGGCTTTTTCTGGGAAGCCTAGCTGCCGTACAATGTAGCGTCTCGGTCTATTTTCAATATCATCAGCCTTAGAATTGCTGCCAATCTGGCTAAGGCCGGGTCCAAACGAGTTGGAAAAATCTGCAGCAAAATTTGCATGTGTAACATGTGGATTTTACCTTTCTACACTGAAAGGGGTGAGATCCACGATAAAAATATACAATTTTAAAATCCACGCTGCAGGTTGATTTCCATGTGAAAAAGTTCTGCAGCATTTAGATAAGTAGATTTGTTCAATGGCTGGTACTATAATCTGCTGCCGATTTACCATGAGTAAATTCACATTTGAAAACCTGTAGTATTTACGCTATGTGTGAACTCGGCCTAATAAGTCTCATACACAACAATGTAAGGTGATTAGAACAGAAATGACACTACACAACTGACTGTTACACAAATAGGTATTAGATATACATTCACTTTAAATTCAAATACGATCACTGCCTTTATGAACGATTAAAAATAGAGTTTTATTATGGTAATAAAATACTAAAAAGAGGCTAGGTAGCCAAACAACTATTCAGGCGTTAGCACAACGACCAGAAAGAGGGGTGCAGAAAAGGTAACACACAGCTATGTGCACCTCAAATGCCAACGTGTTTCTCCCCCTCTTTATTTTTGATTATGATATAAACACCTGGTCATCCATGCCAATAGAAATGCGTCCCTATGCGTTCCTGCACCCCCAGTTTACAGGTTGCATCATCAGGGGTCACACTTAATATTGTATTAAAGCACCTAATGGCCAGCGAGCACCTATTGCGTGCTCTGACATTCACCCGGCTCATGAACGACACTAGTCAGCTGGTCGCATACGAGCCGGACGAACGCCAGACATAAATAGATGTCCCTCTCACCCAGCGGTGACATGGCGCCCGTTCGGCCAATCCCTGCATGCAAACGTCAGCACTGACGTCACATGCAAGGGGCGAGCCTTCGCACCCACTAACCAATCGCGGGTAGGAGGTGACAAGCGTCCTTAGTAACCAGGGATCCAAAGGCAGCCACATACAAGTCCACTGCGTGATTCACAGTGGCAACAAGGTGAGTATAAAAGCTAGGTGGCAAGACATTGCCACTGTTGCGATGCTCAAGAGTACAGACAATTAAATGTATAGACACCTAAGAACAGGCAGGATACGAGAACATTGGTGAGGTACAGTGGTATAGGCTGGCCGCGATCCTGCTATAGGGGATTGCGTATGGAATACAAAAGGCTGTGGATAGAGGGACGTGCCAATCAAGAATGGGCAACGGGGGGAAAACTAAAGGACAATATGAGGCCAGAAAGGTAGGGGACCACAGGGAGGGCATACGCGATATAGAATTAACCTGTGTACATGAGTGAAAGGTACCCCGTAAGGTAACAAGGGGCAAAATACAACAGATTAGAGGAAACAAGTATATGACATTTGTTCATTGGGGCCCACGGGTTTCATGGTATGCATGCAGAAAATCAGTTTATCCAGGTCCCCCCCCTAGCCAATGGTCGTATCTGCTCAATCCCCTGAAATTTAATGGCAGCCATATTGCCACTGTGGCATTCCCATACGTGTCGTACCACCAGAGTATCTTCACTTCTTCGTATGTCACCTATGTGGTCCCTAATCCTCCTTCTGAACTCCCTGATTGTCTTGCCCACATATTGAAGCCCACATACACAGGTGATGAGAGAGACAATTCTATTGGCATAACCAGGTGTTTATACCATAATAATAAAAAAAAAAGAGGGGGAGAAACACGTTGGTATTTGAGGTGCACATAGCTGTGTGTTAACTTTTCTGCACCCCCCCCCCCTTTCTGGTAGCTGTTTGGCTACCTAGCCTCTTTTTAGTGTTTGATTACCATAATAAAACTCAATTTTTAATCGTTCATACAGGCGATGTGATTAGAACAAAGAGGCAGTGGCAATAGCGCAGTTCATTCTTATGCAACACAAAAGATTAATTGCAATTTTGCATTATACAACAGAGGAATAGAGGCCCAGTTTTCATAAGTTATGAGGGAATTGAATATACAACACTTGCTTAATATACCTTTATCATTACAAATATTCCGGTTTGTATTACTAAAGAATTGTACAATTATGTCTTCCGAATATAATTGTATCAGAAACACTATTTTGGTCCAGCAATAAGTGATTATAACTTGATAACCTGAATTACTGAAATATGTCAGAATACAAGTTGTCATTTACAGGAACCTGCAGAAAGAATACAGGGTTCTATGTCTGCAAAGTATTAAAGCCTATATTCTTTATCATTATTTTTTTTTTGAACATGGACATGTTCCTTTTATTGTATAAGTCATTACAGATGATGCAAATCCAATTATGTATAATTTTTTCCAATAATAAAAGGCCTTTATTCCCACTATGTTAGGGCCTGTTCACATCACCGTTCGCTTTCCATTCCGGGGTTCCGTCTGAGGTTTCCGTCGGGTGAACCTCGCAACGGAAAGTGAAAGCACAGCTTCCGTTTCAGTCACCATTGATCTTAATGGTGACGGAAACATCGCTAATGCTTTCCGTTCGTCACCATTCCGGCAGGTTTCCGGTTTAACGACGGAATCAATAGCGGAGTCTACTGCGCTATTGATTCCGTCGGAAAATCGGACACCTGCCGGAATGGTGATGAACGGAAAGCATTAGCAATGATTCCGTCACCATTGAGATCAATGGTGACTGAAACGGAAGCTGTGCTTTCACTTTCCGTTGCGGGGTTCAGCCGACGGAAACCTCTGACGGAACGGAAATGAACAGTGATGTAAACAGGCCCTTACTTGAAAATGCGATCCTCTGATTGCTTCCATAATACATTGCAATACTTCTTGTATTGCAGTGTACAGTCCTGGCCAAATATTTTGAGACGGACACAAATTTTGTTTTTTACAAAGTTTGCTGCTTCAATCTTTTTAGATCTTTTAGTAAGATGTTTCTATGGTATACTTAAATACAATCATAAGCATTTCATAAGTTTTTTAACTTTTATGGACAAATACATCAAGTTTATGCAAAAACTCAATATTTACAGTGTTGACACTTCTTTTCTGCAGTTTGCCCGGCATGCTTCAGGGCCAAATCCTGACTGATGGCAACCCATTCTTACCTAATTAGTGCTCAGAGTTTATCACAATTTCTGTGTTTTTGCTTGTCCACCTTTTTTGGGATTATTGATTACAGGTTCTAAATGGAATTGAAATCTGGGGAGTATCCGGGCCATGGACACAAAATGTCAATGTTTTGTTCACCAAGCCACTTATTATCACTTTTGCCTTGTGACATGGTGATAATAAGTGGCTGGAAAAAGCATTGTTTATCAATAAAATTGCTCCTGGATCATTGGGAGAAGTTGCTCTTGGAGTATATTTAGATACCTTTTTTTATTCATGGAAGTGTTCTTAAGCAAAATTGTGTGAGCCCACTCCCTTGGATGAAAAGCAACCCCAAACATGAATGGTCTCAGGATTCTTTACTGTTGACACAACACAGGACTCATGGTAGCGCTCACCTTTTCTTCCCCGGACAATCATTCGTCCAGATGTCCCAAACAGTCTGAAGGGGGCTTCATCACAGAAAATAACTTTACCCCAGTCCCCTGCATTCCAATCCCTGTACTTCCTACAGAATGTCAGTCTGTCCTTGATATTTTTCTTGGAGAGAAGTGGCTGCCCTTCCTGACAACAGGCCTCACTGTGCGTGCAGATGAACGGACACCTACCTGCTGCCATTCCGGAACAAGCTCTGCACTGGTGTCGAACAGATCCAATAGCTGAAACTTCTTGAGATGGCCCTGGCACTTGCTGGACTTTCTTGGGCGCCCTGAAGCCTTCTTCACAGCAATTAAACCTCTCTCCTTAAAGGGAATGTGTTGCCAGAAAAACATGTTTTTTTTTTAAAAATTAAACATTTAGTGTGTGGGTGATTAAACATTGTTCAAATTTTTTTTATTTTTTTGCACGAGTCCATGTAATATAAATTATTTCTAATTTATAATACTACCCATTTTTGGTCACTAGATGGAGCTGTTCCCAAAATTGCAGCATTGCAACATTGGGTTAAAAGCCCTCGCTCTAGTGAGCTCTCAGCATCCCCCCCTCCTTTATCCTGGCTAGTGCCGGGATAAACGAGGGGTTTGAAAGGTTTAACCTCCTACACTGTGTGTCGCCATTTTTTGAGGTAACCCACAGTGTAGTAGGTTTACATACAGTAGTAAACACACACAAACACTAACATACATTGAAATCTCTTACCTGCTCCTGCCGCCGCGGCTCCCTCCGGCCCGTCCGCTCCCTTTGCTGCCGCTGTTCCATGTGCACAAGTCCGGAAGCCGCGACCGGAAGTAGTAATATTACTGTCCGGCCGCGACTTCCGGTCCACAGGAAAATGGCGCCGGACGGCGCCAATTTCGAATAGGACTGTGTGGGAGCGGCGCATGCGCAGTTCCCACACAGACGCCGTACTCGGCAGTCAATGGGACGGGAGCCGTTCGCAGTCCCTATGGGACTGTGGCTGCCGTGTTCCATGTCTGTGTGTGTCGTTAATCGACACACACAGAAATGGAACAAAAAATGGCAGCCCCCATAGGGAAGAAAAAGTGTAAAAATAAGAAACAGTAAAACACAAACACACAAATGAAAATAAACGTTTTTATTAAAGCACTAACATCTTTAACATATAAAAAAATTATTTGTGATGACACTGTTCCTTTAAGTTCTTGATGATCCGATAAACGGTTGATTTAGGGGCAATCTTACAAGCAGCAATGTCCTTGCCTGTAAAGCCCTTTTGATGCAAAGCAATGACAACTGCACCATTCCCCTTTTAGAGCAACCAATCTGCACTTGTAATTCAAGTGATATCAGCTGCCATGTCCTGAGCTAACCAGATCACTGAAATGATGTTAGCAGGACATTATGTGGCAGGGCTGAAATGCAGTGGAAATGGGGTTTTTATGATTAAGCAAATTTTCAGGGCAAGGAATGACTTTGCAATTAATTGCAATTCATCTGATCACTCTTCATAACAATCTAGAGTTAAGGCAAATTGCCGCTATAAAAACTGAAGACGCAAACTTTGTGAAAACCCTAATTTTTGTCAGTCTCAAAACCTTTGGCCCGGAGGGTATTATGCCTGTCACTGTTAAACCTAATAGGATGCCTGTGAGTGTAAGTACATAGCCAAACTGAGGGCCATTGTCAGGCTCCCAGCTGCCATGGCAACCCATTGGCACCCCTCAACCTGGGGGTTAAAAGGCTGGGATTAAAATTATCTCACATCCCATCCTTTAGAGCTGGGTGTCAGGTGTATAATACAGCCAATACCTGCATGTAACGGCACAGGCCCACACAATCACAGTGCCATACTATTAACCTTTTCCCTGCCAATGACGCATCTTGTACATAATGGCAGGTAGCCACTTCAGTATTAGTATAATTCACTGGAAAAGTGAGAAATGTAAATCAAAAATAACTATATATATATATATATATATATATATATATATAAACCTGTGTGGCTCTAAATAGTTGAAGACTTTTAGTATAATTTACACCCTGCTAATATGGGCCACATATATAAGCTTTATTTCTATACTCTCCCTGGATAGAAAAGGAAAGGGAGATGTGTATTTGCAATAAGCAGGGAGACAACCAACGTCTAACAATACAACCAACTTGCTTATAATTGTTCTGTCTATCTGCAATATGTGGTCCTAACAATGGTCATATAAAACGTATCATACAGTATCATACCTTAACATGTATAAGGGCCTGTTCACATCAGCGCTGGCTTACCGTCGAGTGGTTCCGTCTGAGGTTTCCGTCGGGAGAACCCCTCAGCGGAAAGGCAAACGGAAACCTTAGCTTCCTTTGCATCACCATTGAAATCAATGGTGACGGAAACATTGCTAATGGTTCCCGTTGGTCACCATTCCGTCAGTTCTCCGTTGTTTGGACGGAATCAATAGCACAGTCGACTAGCGGAAGAGCGTAATCAATAACGCAGATGTTTGTAGGCGTTCTGCTTCCGATTTTGCAGCCATTTTTTGAGACGTTTATGGCCCGAAAAACGGCTGAAAATAGTCCGTGTGAATATACCCATAGGCATAAGTGTTATGTATGAACTCTGCACATAGTGAACTTTTTATTCTTAGAATGTGCGACATCTAATTTTCTGCTTGGGTCCAACATTAAGTGACAAATTTAAATTTGTAAGCATTTTTTTTGGAAACGTACACTTTGATAAAATGTCACTTGGTACTTTATACACACGGGCACTGTCGTGCAATTTTGTATCAATGTGACAGGTGTCTACTTATATAAAATAGATTAGGTACAGGATTTAGTAGGATTCTTTATCTTGTCATTTAGATTTTTTTTTTACGTGTCAAAAGTGTAAAAAATTGCTCCGGCTTCCAGAGGGGCAAAATGTCCAGACACCTGGCAGCAAAAGGGTCAATAGTAATTATATATTAACGGTACGTCACAGGGTGGGATTCAATAGCTACAGCCCTGCTCCAGTGCCTTTTTAAATGGAACATTTCTGATATTTTATTAGGAAAGTTTAATTAATGCAATTCCCCAACATATAATCATCACTGAACACAGTATCTCATTTAGCTCGCCATCTGCCTGAACTGAATATAGTGTAAAGATATGTTTATTAGCCTTTACACTATATCGTGTTCATAATGCAATTTTTCCCACGAACTGCGGCAAATCTGCACCATTTTGTCGAAATTTTACAAAAATTGTGGCCACATGGCGCGGTTTTGCCGCAATTTTACAAGAATCACGGCCATATGACACGTTTTTGCTGTGATTCCTGGCAAAAAAGCTATATTCCATCAAAATCTACCCAGCTAATGTTAACTGTAATGTTGCAGTTAACGCAAATTTAGGCTTCAATCCTAAAAACCTAATGACCGCCGATACGCCTTTTCACGGCAGTCATTAGGGGCTTTATTCTTTTCACGGCGGCCTAATCAACGTCCTGCATGGGTGTCCCGTGCAGGCTGGAGCCAGGGCTCGGCTGTCTGATGACAGCCGGGCTCCTGCTGCAATGGTAGCGATCGACGTTTACTTAGATCGTGGCCATTTAACCCCTCAAATGCCGCGGTCTTTAGCGACCGCTGCATTTGAGTTGTTTACAGAGGGAGGGAGCTCCCTCTGTCATGCATCAGCGGTCCGCAAATGCAATTGCTGGCATCCGACGGGATGCCATCGCAGCCGGGGGCCTAACAAAGGCCCCAAGGCCTGCCCTGGCTATATACCTATTCGGAAGTACCAGAGGCATGGCCTAATAGATGCCTGTCAGTTTTACAGACAGGCAATAATGCTCTGGTATACGAAGTATACCAAAGCATTATATCTGCGATCTAAAGATTGCATAGTGAAGTCCCCTAGCGAGACTGAAAAAATAATTAATGTGAATTAAAATGGTTTTATTCAGTAAAAGTGTAAAAATAAAATAAAAACCACACATATATGGTATCCCCGCAATCGTAATGACTCAAAAAATAAAGCAAGGTGAACGCCGTAAAATTCAAACGCATAAATCAACACCAAAATTACTATTTTTTCCCATTTCCCCCTAAAAAAAAAATTATAAAAAAGGTTAATCAATAAGTCCCATGTACCCCAAAATATTAGCAATGAAGTCCCGCAAAAAACAAGCCCCATATGGGGCGACTGACGGAAAAAAAAAAAAAGTTATGGCTCTTGGAAAGCAGTGATGCAAAATAAAAGTGTTTTTGTTCTGCAAAAGTAGTAAAACATAAAAAAAACTATAGATATTTGGTATCGCCATAATCGTACCGACCCATAGAATAAAGATAGCATGTTATTTACGCCGCACACTAAAACGGCGTAAATGTAAAATACATAGAACAATGGCTAAATTGCTGTTTTTTTTTTATATCCCCACCCAAAAAAAGAGTTAATAAAAGTGAATAAAAAAAAATTCTATATACCCCAAAACAGTGCCATTGAAACATACAACTCAACCCGCAAAATACAAGTCCACGTGAAAATAAAAAAAAAAATTATAGCTCTGTGAATGTGACGATGGAAAAACTAAAAAAATTGCTTGGTAATTAGGGCCCAGATTGCAAGCAAGGGGAAGGGGTGAATACCACCATATGCCTAACAAGTACCCCAACAAAGTGATCAATTATTACCTTCTGTACAGTTATTAATTAATGCCACTATTCCATTTCTAGTTAATGTTGTAAGCCGCCATTTATTTAATGCTGTCACATACAATACAATTAATGGGGTTATTTAGCGGTCAATTAATGCTGCCCCACAGTAGAATTAATGGGTAACTAAACGTTCAAACTTCTAAAATCTCATAGTGACATGTCAGAAGTTTTGATTGGTGGGGGTCCGAGAACGGAGAACACACCAATCGTTAAAACGAAGCGGCAAAAGTACTTGTGTGAGCGCTGTGCAGCTTAATTTTCGTTTGGCTTTTTCCGGAAATCGAGTAGCGGTGTACAGACTCAATACAAAGTCTATGGGCCTGTACTCTGATACATCGGCTTTCTGGAAAAAGCCAAACAGACACGAAGCGGCTCAGCGCTCACACGAGTGCTTCTGTTGGTTTGTTTTAGTGATTGGTGGGGGTCTCAGTGCTTGGACCCCCCCACCAATCAAAACCTCTGACAGGTCACTATGACACGTCAGAAGTTTGTTGTACGTTTATTTACCCTTTAATCCACAAAATATGCCATAAATGTCTGATCAGTGGGGGGCCTAACCACTGGAACCTCCATGATTGTCAGAACAGGGGGGTTCCTTTTGTTAGACATAACCATGGCGATCCCTGTTGAAGTCAATGAGAAGCAATGGAAACACTGTCGCAAAGCTGTTTCGGTGACTTCTCTGTCAGTTTTAGCAAAGCGACGGGGGTCAATTGGCCCCTGGTTCTGACAGTGTGGAGATCCAATGGATATGCCATTGGGGTCTATGGAAGAAATAATAATG
Source organism: Rhinoderma darwinii (assembly GCF_050947455.1). NCBI lineage: Eukaryota > Metazoa > Chordata > Amphibia > Anura > Rhinodermatidae > Rhinoderma > Rhinoderma darwinii. The sequence goes on along the minus strand of NC_134689.1, from coordinate 248,966,725 downwards.
CCTTATAAAAATCAGTGCTAGGCTTATTCACACTGAGTTTTTGTAAAAAAAATGTTTTGCAAAAATCGCTTCCAAAAACTGCAATGTGTGAATAAGCCTATGACTGTATGTATATGTATTTGGCTATGCATCATAAAAATCAAACACCTAAGTACGCATGTATACATACACAAACAAACGGATGTACCCACACATACAATCACATATAGATATACAGGCATACTTACTAGGCACTACCTTCCGTAGATCTTCTTCTGCGGACCAGGATCTTGGTTAGGGAGCCATTTCTTTCTCTCTGCATGCATTGCGTGGATGGAAGAGTTGGAGCTGCTCTGCATGCTCTGGCTGTGTGCACACATCAGAGTGTTATCACAGCGGTAATAACACGAAATGTGGAGACTGCCTGACTCAACACTGGGTGCCTGCTAAGTACCCCCTGGACTGATGGTACATCCCCCTTAGGGCACACGTATCGTGGTTTGAGAACCACTGGTGTATAGTATGCAGCCACACACTGTAACCACCTTGTGCACATGGCCGTATTACAGCTGCGTTTTGTAAGGAACAATAATAATAGTGCAGTGATAGTGGTGCATGGGGCCTCTACTGTACCTCTGGTTTTTCTGTCAGATTCCGTACTTACAGTGAAGGAAATAAGTATTTGATCCCTTGCTGATTTTGTAAGTTTGCCCACTGTCAAAGACATGAACAGTCTAGAATTTTTAGGCTAGGTTAATTTTACCAGTGAGAGATAGATTATATTAAAAAAAACCTGAAAATCACGTTGTCAAAATTATATATATTTATTTGCATTGTGCACAGAGAAATAAGTATTTGATCCCTTTGGCAAACAAGACTTAATACTTGGTGGCAAAACCCTTGTTGGCAAGCACAGCAGTCAGACGTTTTTTGTAGTTGATGGAGGTTTGCACACATGTTAGATGGAATTTTGGCCCACTCCTCTTTGCAGATCATCTGTAAATCATTAAGATTTCGAGGCTGACGCTTGGCAACTCGAATCTTCAGCTCCCTCCATAAGTTTTCGATGGGATTAAGGTCTGGAGACTGGCTAGGCCACTCCATGACCTTAATGTGCTTCTTTTTGAGCCACTCCTTTGTTGCCTTGGCTGTATGTTTTGGGTCATTGTCATGCTGGAAGACCCAGCCACGAGCCATTTTTAATGTCCTGGTGGAGGGGAGGAGGTTGTCACTCAGGATTTGACGGTACATGGCTCCATCCATTCTCCCATTTATGCGGTGAAGTAGTCCTGTGCCCTTAGCAGAGAAACACCCCTAAAACGTAATGTTTCCACCTCCATGCTTGACAGTGGGGACGGTGTTCTTTGGGTCATAGGCAGCATTTCTCTTCCTCCAAACACGGCGAGTTGAGTTAATGCCAAAGAGCTCAATTTTAGTCTCATCTGACCACAGCACCTTCTCCCAATCACTCTCAGAATCATCCAGATGTTCATTTGCAAACTTCAGACGGGCCTGTACATGTGCCTTCTTGAGCAGGGGGACCTTGCGGGCACTGCAGGATTTTAATCCATTACGGCGTAATGTGTTACCAATGGTTTTCTTGGTGACTGTGATCCCAGCTGCCTTGAGAGCATTAATAAGTTCCCCCCGTGTAGTTTTTGGCTGAGCTCTCACCTTCCTCAGGATCAAGGATACCCCACGAGGTGAGATTTTGCATGGAGCCCCAGATCGATGTCGATTGACAGTCATTTTATATGTCTTCCATTTTCTTACTATTGCACCAACAGTTGTCTCCTTCTCACCCAGTGTCTTACTTATGGTTTTGTAGCCCATTCCAGCCTTGTGCAGGTCTATGATCTTGTCCCTGACATCCTTAGAAAGCTCTTTGGTCTTGCCCATGTTGTAGAGGTTAGAGTCAGACTGATTAATTGAGTCTGTGGACAGGAGTCTTTTATACAGGTGACCATGTAAGACAGCTGTCTTTAATGCAGGCACCAAGTTGATTTGGAGCGTGTAACTGGTCTGGAGGAGGCTGAACTCTTAATGGTTGGTAGGGGATCAAATACTTATTTCTCTGTGCACAATGCAAATAAATATATAGAATTTTGACTATGTGATTTTCTTTTTTTTATATATAATCTATCTCTCACTGGTAAAATTAACCTAGCCTAAAAATTCTAGACTGTTCATGTCTTTGACAGTGGGCAAACTTACAAAATCAGCAAGGGATCAAATACTTATTTCCTTCACTGTATCAGACAGAAAAACAATTCTGCCGTGGTTTATAGAATGCTGTTGGAAGGAACGATTCTCCCCTAGAAGCTGTATGGCAACCTGCACATGGCTCTGCCCAACTCAACAAAAGCTTAGTGATGCATTCAACGCGAAAAAAAGAATCTCCTCCCACATTTGTATTATTTTTAAATCATTGTACCTTGTCAAGTCTTGTTCTTTATGATTTTTGTATATGTAATGTTAACCACAGTGCAATACGTTTGTTTGCGATATCCCGTATTCACACAATTCAGACCATAAGTAGGTGAAGCTTGTATGAGTTTGTATTGTAAGCGTATAACTTCTCACGTAATATTCCCAAGGAAACACACAAGGAACAATAACCACACAATCCTTCTGTTGGGTTTATTTTTTCTGCATATCTAACCCTGCACAGGCAACTTTCAAATTAAAACAAAATAAATAGGAATAATCATGTAAAACTGTTCTTGGGGGTGAACCAGAAGTGCACCAATGTACAATATTCAAGTACAGCACAGACCAGGGTTGTCTGGAAAACTTTACCAAGTCCCTTGGCCACTTACCCTGTCCCTCAACAGAAAACCTGCTCTCCATGCAACTTATATTCAGCGTGTGAGGGAAGGGTCAGTTTAATTTAATTTACAATGATGTAGGGAGAAATTAAATTAAAACAAGTTTTCTCGGTTATTAAAAGAAAAATATTATGGGTGTTGTAAAATGCCTGATGGAACTTCACGCCTTCACTTCTAGAGAGCGGGTACTCGAAGCTGGAATTTAGTAGTCTGTGTCTGATCCTTCTGTATTATCCACATTACGGGATAACATATAATTGTCCATGTCAATAGAACGGCAGTTGTTGATTGCATAGCGCAGGCGTTCGGCCATCACTGGCTGACTTGAGTATGGAGGGAGTCGGAGTTGAAAAAAGCATGTCTGTGAGGTAGGCAGACTGTCGTGAGGCTGTAGTGGGAAGAGCAGATAATAGTGAGTGTGTGTGTGTCACACTGCAACAAGTTACAGCAAAATAATAATAATAAAAAATAATATATATGATAATACAATTATAAACACACACATATATATATACATACATGCACACTTTGACCATACGTTATTGTATAGTCATAGTAGAACTGGAAGTATAAAAATAAATGTGGAAACATTATTTGAGCTATTTGTCTATTTAACAGGTATACTTACCCTATCAACCTTCATGATCTGGAAGCGCTGTGAGATGTCCGCGGTATTAGCTGGGAGTCGGGACCTGCCAGAAACAAACCTCATAAACAAGACCCGTTCTTCATTAGAAAATTCATCTAGTGTCTGCCAGAACCACTGGACCAGCTGGTGTTGTTCATCGACCTCCCGGTATCGCACCACTTTTTTCAGAACTTCCACGGAGATCTCTGGCATCCCGCATACCATCTGTTCTAGTTGCCGAGCAGTGAGAAGCGAGAGGAGTGGAACTGGCACAATCCATGACATTCCCTCTCGCACTGCTGCCACCTGGCATTCAAAACAAAGGCATATAGGCATCAGGTTAACACGAGAAATACATTTCTAATTCACAACGGACTACATGCTAGGTTGTATTTCTCAAGAAGACTAGGGGGGGGGTACATATTGAGATAAAATGCTTTGGCGTCTTGATCAAGTAATTCAGGGAGATGCCTAGCGGTCAGCGTTTCTAGAATAGGAAGTCATTACAAATGTATAGAAAAATATATCATCTCTAGGTCTCGTGAAATTTTCAGTGTCACTCACCTGTCGGTCCATTTCATGCAGTCGGTAATCGATTGCTCGCTCTACATATTCCTTGCGGTTAGAAAAGGTCAGTGGTATGCTGTTCCCTCCAGGGATAATGGGCACCATTTTTCCATCAGCACTTTGACCCACAAAAGAATCAAGGGGTATCATCTAAAATGAGGTAAAATAATGAGAACATAAATGACACTTCTGAACTTAAGCATCTTCTCAGTTTTAAAACAAGATCCAATAGTAGAAACACATGTAGAAGCTAAAGGCATTGACTCATAAGAACCATCTTTTGTTATTTGGACTTATTTAAAGAAAAATAATGGACCGAGTCACGCATCCAATTTATTAGAGCAGAACATATGGCTTACCGAGCCACCATTGTGCTGCAAAAAATTTCAACTTACAGTATATACTATCGCAGGTTGCTGTCCTAGATTAGAAGTTAGCTGTCAAACCTGTTTTGGCCACACATGTATTCCCATTTCTCACACCTACTTAAAGAGGCTCTGTCACCAGATTTTGCAACCCCTATCTGCTATTGCAGCAGATCGGCGCTGCTATGTAGATTACAGTAACGTTTTTATTTTTAAAAAACGAGCATTTTTGGCCAAGTTATGACCATTTTCGTATTTATGCAAATGAGGCTTGCAAAAGTACAACTGGGCGTGTTGAAAAGTAAAAGTACAACTGGGCGTGTATTATGTGCGTACATCGGGGCGTGTTTACTACTTTTACTAGCTGGGCTTTCTGATGAGAAGTATCATCCACTTCTCTTCAGAACGCCCAGCTTCTGGCAGTGCAGATCTGTGACGTCACTCACAGGTCCTGCATCGTGTCGGCACCAGAGGCTACAGTTGATTCTGCAGCAGCATCAGCATTTGCAGGTAAGTAGCTACATCGACTTACCTGCAAACGTCGATGCTGCTGCAGAATCATCTGTAGCCTCTGGTGCCGATGTGTCCTCGCTCGTCTGACACGATGCAGGACCTGTGAGTGACGACACAGCGTGATCTCTGGAGAACACGCTGTGTCTGCACTGCCAGAAGCTGGGCGTTCTGAAGAGAAGTGGATGATACTTCTATGCACAACGCCCAGCTAGTAAAAGTAGTAAACACGCCCCGATGTACACACATAATACACGCCCAGTTGTACTTTTACTTTTCAACACGCCCAGTTGTACTTTTGCAAGCCTCATTTGCATAAATACGAAAATGGTCATAACTTGGCCAAAAATGCTCGTTTTTTAAAAATAAAAACGTTACTGTAATCTACATTGCAGCGCCGATCTGCTGCAATAGCAAATAGGGGCTGCAAAATCTGGTGACAGAGCCGCTTTAAGCAATATATTTCATAGTAAAATGTATAGTTAAAAAACAACTTTTTTTTAAAATCTATGCAGTTTTATTTCTGCTTAAATGTATTTCAAAATATATATGTATAAGCAAAGTTTTCCTTTAAATAAGGCTATGTTCACACGGGGTATTTTGCCGAGTTTTTTGACGCGGAAACCGCGTCGCAAAACTCGGCAGAAACGGCCCGAGAACGCCTCCCATTGATTTCAATGGGAGGCGTCGGCGTCTTTTTCCCGCGAGCAGTAAAACTGCCTCGCGGGAAAAAGAAGCGACATGCCCTATCTTCGGGCGCTTCCGCCTCCGACCTCCCATTGACTTCAATGGGAGGCAGGAGAAAGCGTATATCTCGCTGTTTTATGCCCGCGGCGCTCAATGGCCGCGGGCGAAAAACGGCGCGATAATTGCTGTTCACACGGAGTATTTTGGGGGAGGAATATCTGCCTCAAAATTCAGTTTGGAACTTTGAGGCAGATATTCCTCCCCCAAAATACTCCGTGTGAACATAGCCTAAATGTGCACGTGTGTTTAGCATAATAAAAGTAGTCCTGACAAGCTTGGTTTGGACAGTGGTTAGTGATTGACTGTCACTGGTAAATGTACTAGTAGGGTTATAATATAAGTCCAGTCTCTATAGCAGCAACGTTGTACCTCATGGAAGGTCTCCTCGGTGATGCCACTGTCTTCAATGTGAAGAATGCTATTGAGAGTCTGCACATATAGCAGATCGACCTCTTCAAGGTCCTCTAGAGTTAGAGGAATACAGCACAGCTGCTTCCATACCAGGGTTGCAAGGTGCAGATCAAGCGGCTTTTTTGTTCGGATTGCCACACCCATAAGGATGCCAAGGAACTTGAACTGCATAAGGTGTTCATCCATTCCAGCAGATGGGTTAAACAAGAACCTTTAGAAGAATGAAATAGCTGTATTAATCTCCCAGTACGGGCAGCACTAAAACTATATTTAGACAATGCAAATAAATATGCTAGACAATACTAGTCATACAATCAAACACCACATACGAAAAACTAACAAAACACATGGTAAATGCTAACATTTTGCACTGAAAAGCATCTTAGAACATAATAGGAGCAATCATATAAGTCTATCGGGTATATGTGTTGCAGGAAAAGCAAATTAAATTGACTGGATCGTGTGATAATCGTCAGGTAAGCGCACATCTAGGCTCTATCTGGAAATTTCAACATGAATTCGGCCTTATACTTCCATCCTAAAAAAAAATCTAAGTCAGTGGAGGCCTCTAGTACAGACTAGTAAGGCTATATTCAAACGTACATGTGCGAAATCGGCAATTCGAACCATACGGGACCTGTTTTCATGGATCCCTCATAGACTTGAGCCTATTGAGGGATCCAAATAAATAGAGACAAGACAGCACATCCAAAAAGAGGAGGAATTTATTCACCCAAATATGCAACGTTTCAATCCAGTAGGACCTTTCCCAAGCATGTGGAGGGATCCGTGAAAGGGGACAAAAATAGGACGTGTCCTATTCTTTCACGGGCCCTTCACATATTCCGTTAAAATAACGGCCATGTGAGCAGCCCCATAGAAATACATGCAACCGTGTGACGGCTGTTAAAAAACGGCCGTCACACAGACTATTAATACGTTCATCTGAATAGGCCCTAAAGCCGAGGGGAGGAGCAGCATGGGTATCTACAAAGTAGAAATGGCTCTGGAGCAAAAGCAATCAGTAAGTAGCTATGGATGATATCACTATTATGGTTGCACTGGGGCAACTGAAAATAGGGCATAACAAAAAAGTTGCTGCAGCGTCCCCCTCACACCACATGTGACTAAACCTAGTTCTCTGGTAGATCCCCACAAAAAGTAGATCCCATACTGAAAAAAGTTTGGCCGCTTCTGATATAAAATGATGCCATGGCCTAGTTTTTTTGTGATAATTAGGAGACATATCTAGTGCAAGTTATAAAATAGAATGCTAAAAGTAAACCATAAAGTGAGACCTTGCTCCAGGAAATTAAATACCAAATGTAGTGCCATAGTAATGTCAGTGTTCATGAGTAAAAGCTTTACCTGTCTCTGTTATAACCCACTTCAGCTGTTGCATTAGGTGAAGGAATCAGAAGATCAACCACTCCAGTTTCCAGCTCCTTGCAAAGGACAATCAAAAGCAATGGTTATGTGAAATTATTCATATAAGAATGTGAAGGTACAATAAATACAACGTATGGGTGTAACAATACTCCTGAAATCTTAGCATCAATGTAAACTCCTCACCTGGCACATTTCAGTGATTGTATCATCAAACACCCCCCCTGCATCATCGGCACCCTCTCCCACCAACTTCACCTTCCAGGCTCGAGATGGGAGACGCAAGTCAGATGCATTCAACTTCACCACCTGGCGGGCAATCTGCACAAATATGGGTTTACACTTTCTACCCCTGGCAGATGAAAAAGATGAATTAGAAGGAAGTTTTATGAATGTCAAAGAAAAAAAGCAAGATGTTCAGGGTGATTGCAAGAGAAAGCAAGGAATAACGAAACAAACCTGGTGGAGATCCTTTTTACGGTAATTTGGGGTCCATAGTTCTTTCCCTGAACCATAGTTTTCCCAATAGATCGAACCATGGGAAGTGTATAAACTCTGGGTGCCAATAAGGGCCTAAGCTGGCCCTGTACGATACCCCACGTCCCAGCATTGTAGTGGGATGTACTACTCTGTAAAGATAAAAAAAAACGCACTTGAAAAAATAATCATATATAAGTAGTAAATAATAATAATAATAATAATACAAGTCATAGGAATAATTTTCTCATGCGCCAAACTCTCATAATACATCTAAGTATAAATATTAACCATTGATGTTACAACATTAGCAATGATTACAGTCAACCATGTAATAATGTGGTGCAACCTCCCTGGAAATGTTCCTAGAGCATTCTTGACATAAAGGCCCGGATGGAGAGGTCAGAAGAGCATCCACAACTAAGTAAATGGAGCAACCGGTCACCAGAAGGGAGGGGCACAGTGTCTTGACTTGAGAGTGAGAAGTCAAAATGCCGCAAAAGAGAATGGACAAAGTGGATCTATGTTAAGAGAGGTCAATTCCAGACCTTCCTCTAATCCCGAATGGAGGAAGAACAAACGTCTGGTAGTGGAATACACAAGGGGATGAAAACTGCGCTCCTCACACCAGCGAAAATAAGCCTGCCAAGTATGATGGTACACCTTTGATGATTGAGGCTTTCGAGTCTTTACCGTGGTCTGAATCACCAACTGCATTTGATGGCGTGGCTGTAGAGGATGCATCCTAATATTTTGGGGTCTTTCAGGGTTGAAGTAAAGTGGGGTGGAATAGCATACCTGAGGAAAGAAGATCAGGACACTAAAAATGGCTTCCACCAGTGGACCGATAAGGTCTGCATACCAGGCTGGATGAGGCCCATCCGGAGCGATCAAAATGGCTTAAAGGCTCTCCATCATGACCAGTCTCAAAGAGTCCGAGGTAAAAGGCGTATGGGAGGAAAGAGGAGTGGAACTCGAAACCACACCACGGAGTGACAAGAGTGTCCACCACAACCAGCTCTCGAGTTCTGGCCACGAACAGAGGAACCCTATGGTTCACACATGCCTAGAGTCCCCCATTTTTGACAAATCTGAAGAAAAACCTACGGGTGGAGAGACCACTTCCCAAAATGTAGTTTCTCCCTGTTGAGAAAATCTGCTGCCCAGTTTTCAACTCCAGGAACGTGTACAGCGAATAAAGCTGGAATATGGGTTTCGGACCAGTGCAGAACCTTGGAAGACTGCTGCACTGCTGCTTGGCTACGAGTCCCTCCTTGGTGGTTCATATAAGCCACTGCTGTTAAAATGCCTGTCCAGACCCGAACTAGATCACCTTTGTGAAGGGAGGTCCAGTGAGTGAGAACTAAAAATGATGGTTCTCAGTTCCAATATGATTATTTGAAAGGAAGCTCCCTCCTTTGACCATAGGCCCTGCGTCATGTGTGATATGAAGACTGCTTCCCAGGAGCAGAAGACTATTCCCACCATAGTAAATCTCTTCGAAACCTCAAAGGCAAAATCTTTTTGTCCAGAGCCTTGAGTGATTTGTCCCTTTAGGAAAGGATTGCCCCTGAAAGGGACCTCATGTGGAACTGGGCATTGTAGTAATGACAAAAAAAGGCAATTATTTTGGCCCAATAGGAAGAACCTCTTACTATCTGCGACTTTATAAAATTTAAAGAAATCAAAAATTACTTTTATTGGGCTTCATTTTATAGTGCCCAAACAAACAGGAACAAATTTCAAGAGGGAGATGGGGTACAGAGTAATGAAGCAAACAGTGAATTTATTACTGCACATTTAAAAGGGTTGCAGCAGAATTAACAATTATCACCTAATCAACAGGAAATGTGATAATGGTCTGATCGCTGGGGGTCCCACTGCGGGGGCCCTCACCGATTACGAGAAGGGGCGTCCCGAACACCCATTCCTCCTTGCTCCCGCAGTAAGGAGGAGCTTAAATGGAGCGGCTGTTGAGAATGCACCCACTGCTCTATTAAATGTATAAGGGACTGATAGAAATAGCAGATTGACTATTTTGAAATAGTCAACCAGTCAAGTAAAGTGTTGGCTCATATAGTTAAACAAAATAACTCTTCTCCAGCTCCCCCAGGGCACTCTCTCCAATGATGCTGATTTGATTATTAATAGATTTTATCACTTCTATAACGACCTGTATAGTTCTCAACTGCTCCTCAGGAACCAATATTTATATGTAATTAGAGGGCATCTCCTTCCCTCACCTGTCTCAAGAAAATGCCCAAGCCTTAGATCACCCTCTTGCCCCTGATGAAATCTCACAAACCATTTCTGCCCTGAACCCAGGTAAATCCCCAGATCCGGACAGCCTGCCACGTGAAGCCTATGTTAAATATGCTGAGGAACTTACCCCTGCCTCCTATGGACACTAGGCTAATGTATATAGGAAGTGTATAGCCTCAGTAGGAGAAGCAAACTTTTGTCTACCTACTGTCAGCCTCCTAGTCGCAGGGGCATATACCCATGGATCTGTGTCCCCCAAATGATACAAGCAAGAAAAAAAAAAAAAAAATCACATTTGCTTTGCAAAGTATATAAGTTTTGTATATCATAAGGAATAAAGTGCTGAATAATCAGAGTACCTGGTTGTTGGGGCTAAGGTTCAGTAACCTCCACGATGAATACATAAGATCGGAGAAATGATAAAGCAGCCGTAGTCTTGCTCTGACTGTGTGGGTACAGATGTCCTTCAGAGAACTGTATTGCGGTGGGATAACATCAGGGAGGCCCAACTGCAATGGCACTGAGACACCTACAGATCCAGTAAAAGCTAGTTAAAACTTATACAAGTAAATACTAATGAAGCCAACAACATCATTAACTTCTGTACAGCACTGCAGAATATGTTGTCGCTATAGAAGTAACAGAAATAAATAAATAATTACTGAGCATGGAAATAAATGTAGTTGAAAGAGACCTATGTCTTCCAGTAAGTCCAAGTGTAAGAAAAAGGCAATTATATTACTAGATGAGATACAGACATGACAAATGTGAACCAAAGGAGACCTCTGGTATAGTAACAAACATGTTACCTGGAGCACGTGGTGGTACAGGAGTAGCTGTCCAAGCAGCACTGTGACATCGTCCTGCTGAGATTTGACGAATGTTCTTGCTTTGTAATGCTGTGACCATAGTGGGTTCACGTACATGATTGGTATGACCAAGACCTAGCTGAAGGGCGATAATAGTAAAACATCAGATAAACTGTAAATGCATTTCTGGTCCAAATACTTTTCACATGCCCCATTGATATAGATATATATAGCTGCGCTGTTTCATATAGCTACGCTGTTTCCATAACTCCCATAGCAGTATATGGCAGTTACGGAAGCAGCGTAGCATGTGAGCCACGCTGTTTCTGTAACTACGATTCAGTTCTATGGGACTTACGAAAATAGTGCAGCTCAGCGAGCTACGCTGTTTTCGTAAGTCCCGACAATATAACCTGTTTTATGATCGGAATTCACCTGGTTCAGCCGCAACACAGAGCGGCAGAACAGGGTTTAGGGGGCCCCGTTCTGGAGTTAGGTGCGGGTCTCAGAGGTGGGACCTGCACCTCTCTGACATTTATGACATATCCTGTGGATATGTCATAAAATGTCTCTCATGGGAAGACCCCTTTAAATATACTGTCAATCGATTATGGCATCCTCAATATTATTTTATCACGCATTGAAGTAGCATCTTCCCCTTAACGATGCAACAAATTTTGGGCCTTAAAAGGAATGTAACACCTATATTATTTTTTCTAATAAAACAAGATAGTAAATCATATTTTTTTTTCTCAAAAATTTTAAAATCTAGATTTTGTGATTCTATTTTATGTTCATGATTATGGGGGCAGTCACCGTGCTGAAGCTACTGTTACAGCATTTAGGGAGATCATTTATAGCAGCCACATGGACCATAGGAAACAATAGTCTGGAGCGGATCAATTCTATGGGAGAGTTTTCTAGGCATGCTCTGTGACCTGTGCAGAGGTCATTGTGCACGAAGGGATACGGGGAGCTGTATCCATTATCTATTGTCACTGGTGGATCCTGCATTATCTATATATAGGTGTTACCTTTCATTGTAATCCTGTCTGGGATGATAAAGAGGTGACTGCTGAGAAGTGATCACTACAGAACAGGAAGTTTCAGTAAATTGTGAGGCTTAGTGGCCAGAGTGAAAATTACAAGATTTTAGAATTCTACACATTCTAAAAGCCATAGCTTTTTTCCAGTTTCCCTCAACATAACAATATGAAGGAGGAGTTGTATTTTTTTAATGGCACCATTCCTACTTACGTATACTGTATTGAACATTTCAAATATTTTTTGGAGCGGTGGGGGAATTGTGAAAAGGAAAACCCAGCATTTCGGCCATTGCTGTTTTAGATTTGTTTTTTTTTACATTCCCGGTGTGGCATCATTTACATGTTATTCTGCGGGTTTTTACGATAAGAATTATACCAAATTGATATATATTTCAATGTGCTGCCACTTATTAGGTAATGTGGAGTTGTTTTTGCACCACAAGCTTGACTCTGACGTTTTGAAGCGGAAACACGCTGTCCGTTATTTCCCAATACATACTGTTATCTTCACTTGGAAGTCCGTTTGTGACGTTTAGCAGCGCTACAATCGCCCCGTTTTTTATTCCTAATGTTTGTACATTGAGTTGACATGCTTTTTTTTTTTTACCATTTTCTTTAATCTCACTCAAGCGGGGCCTAATTGGTTATCAAACATGGCAGACGTGGGGGTCTTAATTAGGCCTTAGACTGCCATGACAACCCATCAGCACCCCAATATTGCGTTGAGGGGTGGTGCAGATGTGGCCCCCTCCCTCTATAAAACCACTTAAAGGGAACCTGTCACCAGCATTTCACCTATTAAACCAGCACTGCCTGGTGGTAGTGGGTGCAAAATAATTTCTATATAACTTATAATTATCTTCTTAGTCGGCTCTGAAGCTTTACTAGTCAGTTTTTTAGTGTTCCCACACCGTATGCTAATGAGCAGAAAAGAGTCAAATCTTCGTTTGAAAAGAGTCAAATCTTCATTCTTCAAGTCTTTCCGAGTTTACCGCGCCTCCTTACTTTTGATTGACAGCTCCTCGCCTTCCCCCAGCACACAATATCCCGCGCTTGTGCATTGATGTACTATTCTGGTGTGTGCGCACAAAGGGACACCGGATTATTACAATTAAAGTCGCGAAATGCTTGCAGACCGTTATTTACAGTCGGAGGAGGAGTTTAGGAGCGGGGATAACGGAAATGAACTTTTCATAGCAGCGGCCAGTGAGGGATAAGTAAAGTTCAATAGGTGAAGGGTTCCCTTTAAGTGCAGCAGTCGCTTTTGATAATGACAGTCAAGGGGTTAAATAGCCAGAATCGGTCATTTATAAGTGATAAATATTGATTATGGGAAAACCCCTTTAAGCTTTGTTTACATAAAATGCCTTTAAGAAAAAAAAATTTAAGTACATTTCCACCTTTACTAAAATAAATGAACACAAAAGTACTGTACTTTGCATGACTTTTTGACCAAATAGAAGCCCAAAAACGCTAGGTCTGGATTTAGTGTTAGTGGTTACTGGTTCTAGAGGATAATATTAATTGTTATAAACACACTAAAAGTTATTGTAAAAGTGGATGCAAATTAAAAAAATAAATAAAAATAAATGTGTATTATATATATATATATATATATATATATATATATATATATATATTTATTTATTTATTTTTAAATATAATCAAGCAAAGGAAGTCCATGGCTAAAGTTGCCGAGATCTCATCACTAACCTGACCCTCTGAGTTACTACCCCAAGCATACACTTCACCAGCAGATGAGAGAGCCAACGTGTGCTCTGCTCCCACTGCTATGTCTTCAATGAAGATACCCAAGAGACCTGGAACCAGCTGGGGGCGATTGTGATTCCGAGCTCGACCTTCAGGCAAACCAATAAGACGGTCTGGAGAACAATTAAAAATGTGGTACACAAATATGTGTAAGTAAAGATTTAGTAATTATGCAAGATGAGTAAGTATTAGGATGAAATAGATTTTACATTAAGGTGTAAATAATGAGGGCTATTAATCATGAAAACTCTTACCTTGACCAAAAGTGTAAACATGTCCATCTTTAGTCAGTGCGACAGAGAACTGTGTCCCACACGCCACCTTCTTAATGCCAATCCCACAGAGAATGTCTACTTTCTAAACATAAAAGGCACTGTTAGGCAAATTATCAAACCTAAAACCATAGAACACGTTCCACATGGAATTTCAGGAATTACACTTGTACATATAATTTATGTTTATTTGAAACACAGGTTTCCAAAGTCTCATAATCCTACATGGTGCAGTAACAAGTATAACAAAAAAAATGTGAAACCTGTGGTGAAGATTTTGCAGTTGAGTTGCCCAAACCAAGCTTCCCATAATCTCCATCTCCAAAAGCCCAGACCAGCAATCCATCAGCAGACACAGCTAATGTATGGTTCAGTCCACAGGCCACCTAAAACACAAGTTAGGAGATAACTGAAGGGTGTCATAAGAAAAGAATCCTTTACTGATCCGTGTGATAAACGCAGCATATAGGATCAACCATTTAACACCTTCCCTATTTGGCCACTTTTGACCTTCCTGACAGAGCCTCATTTTTCAAATCTGACATGTTTCAGTTTATGTGGTAACGACGTCCGAATGCTTTTACCTATCCAAGCGATTCTGAAATTGTTTTCTCGTGATACATTGGAGTTTATGTTACTGGCAATATTTGCTCGATACATTCAGTATTTAATTGTGAAAAACACCAAAATTTAGGCAAAAATTTGCATATTCCTACATTTAAATGTATCTGCTTGTAAGACAGGCAGTTATACCACACAAAATTGTTGCTAATTAACATCCCCCATATGTCTACTCTATGTTGGCATCGTTTTTTTGAACATTCTTTTCTTTTTCTAGGACGTTACAAGGCTTAGAACTTTAGCAGCAATTTCTCATATTTTCAAGAAAATTTCAAAAGGCTATTTTTTCAGGGACCAGTTCAGTTGTGAAGTGGCTTTTAGGGCCTTATATATTAGAAACGCCCAATAAATCACCCATTTTAATAACTTCACCCCTCAAAGTATTCAAAACAGCATTTAGAAAGTTTCTTGACCCTTTAGACGTTTCACAGGAATTAAAGCAAAGTAGAGGTGAAATTGACAAATTTCATTTTTTTTGCAGAAATTCATTTTGAATCCATTTTTTTTGTAACACAGAATTTTCTAGCAGAGAAATGCAACTCAATATTTATTGCCCAGATTCTGCAGTTTTTATAAATATCCCACATGTGGCCCCAGTGTGCTAATGGACTGAAACACAGGCCTAAGAAACAAAGGAGTACGTAGTGGATTTTGGGCCTCCTTTTTATTAGAATATATTTTAGGCTCCATGTCAGGTTTGAAGGGCTCTTGCAGTGCCAAAACAATGGAAATCCCCCAAAAGTTACCCCATTTGGCAAACTAGACCCCTCAAGGAAATTATCTAGGGGTACAGTGAGCATTTTTACCCCACAGGTTTATTGCAGAAATTATTGGAATTTCTCACCAGTACGGCAATACCCCATATGTGGTCATAAACTGCTGTTTGGGCACACAATAGGGCTCAGAATGGAAGGAGCGCCATTTAGCTTTTGCAGTACAGATTTTGCTTGATTGGTTTCTGGTCTCTATGTCGCATTTGTAAAGCCCCTGTGGGACCAAAAAACAGTGGAAACCCCCCAGAAGTGACCCCATTTTGGAAACTACACCCCTCAAGGTATTCACCTAGGGGTGTAGTGAGCATGTTAACCCCGCAGGTGTTTTGCAGAAATTAGTGTGCACTCGATGTTGCAAAGTGAAGATGGGATTTTTTCCATAGATCTTCCAATATGTGGTGCCCAGCTTGTGCCACCATAACAAGACAACTCTCTTATTATTATGCTGTGTTTCCCGGTTATAAAAACACCCTACATGTGGCCCTAATCTTTTGCCTGGATATTCGGCCAGGCCCAGGAGTGAAAGAGAAACATGTAAAATTGAGGCCTAATTTGGCGATTTACCAAGTATTGGTTCACAATTACAGAGCTCTGATGTGAAATAATAAGAGAAACCCCTGAGAAGTGACCCCATTTTGGAAACTACACCCCCAAGGTAATTATTAAGGGGTGTAGTGAGCATTTTCACCCCACAGGTCTTTTCCATAATAAATGATTGCGCCGCGGATGGTGCAAAGTAAAAATTCTAATTTTTTTCCTGTCGTGCCCAGCTTATGCCACAGGAGACAAGTACCAAAAATTGTTAAAAGGGTTCTCTTGGGTATCCCGATGCCATATATGTGGAAGTAAACTGTTTGGGCACGCTGTAGGGTTCAGAAGGGAGGGAGCACTATTTGGCTTTTGGAGCGTGGATTTTGCTTGGTAGTAGTTTTGTTTGAGTATTACTGGTATTTCAGTTTATAATGTGGGGGCATATGTAAGCTGGGAAGAGTACATCAGGGGCATAGTCAGGTGGTATAATAATGGGGCAAAAAAAATAATCCATATATGTGCTATGCTGTGAGGCAACCCTTTCTGCACAGGCCAGTGTCGCACTGATAAATGGTGTCCTTCCTTATCCCCCTTTTGGTCCACACTCCGCACCTTTGTTGTTTGGGGAATTTTGCTAGGAAAATGTTGGCCTGATATAATACGGGCACCGTCACTTCCAGCAGATATGTTTGGGCTCTCCCCTTTCTGGTTCCCTAATTTTAGGGCCTTGATAAATCACGTCTTGAAACAGAAGAAACGTTCCCCTCGGGCCGGCACAACTGCATATTTTTCTTTCCTGACATATTGGAGCCTTAACTTATTTTATTCTTTCATAGACGTAGTGGTACGAGGACTGATTGTTTGCGGGACGAGCTGTAGTTATTATTGGTACAATTTTGGGGTACGAGGGACTTTTTATCCTATTTTTTTAGAGGCAAGGTGACCAAAAACCAGCAATTCTGGCATAGTTATTTAGTTTTTTTTTACACAGCATTCACCATGTGTTATAAATTACATGTTAACTTTATTCTGCGGGTCAGTCCAATTCCGGCTTCCGTAATTGCAGAGCAGGAGACCATTGTTAGGCCTCCTGTTGCCATAGCAGCAGTCAACAGCCCTGCGATTGCAGGGCAGAGCTGCCGATCTGCTGCCAACCACTAAGATGCAGTGATCGCTTTAGATCGCTGCATCTAAGGGGTTAATGGCAGGGATCGGAGCTAGCTCTGGTTCCTGCCATTACAGGTGGATGTCAGCTGTAACATACAGCTGACATCCACCGCTGATGATGACGGCTCACCCTCTGAGCCAGCACCATCTTCCCGATGGCTACAGAAGGCTTTTAGGCCCTGTCTTCGGGCGGTGCCCGGAAGGTTTCCCTACTAGGCAGACTGGGGGGCCACTATTAGGCCTCAGGTTGCCGTTGCAGCGACTGGCACCCCGGCAATTTCATTGATGGGGTGACGATGAGCTGCAAACACCTCAAATGCAGCGATTGCTTTTGACCGCTGCATTTAAGGTGTTAATGGCGGGGATCGAAGATAACTTCGGTCCCCGCCATTACAGCAGGGTGTCCGCTATAAGATACAGCTGACATCCGGGGATGATGGCCCCGTCTCAGCTTCTGAGCCGGTGCCATCCATTTGTCGTAAGTATACGACAATTTGGGGGAAGCACTGGTTTTGCATGACGTATACTTACGACAAATGCCGGGAAGGGGTTGAAATCGGTGTTCTTCAACAATGAAATAAAAACAAACACGTTCTATCGTATTTCTTGCTTGAATTACAGATTATCTCCCACATTATCCCCTTCCCCGTGCTTGCATTCTGGGCCCTAATGACCAAGCCATTTTTTACGTTTTTCCATTGTCCTATTTGGAAGAGTTATAACTTTTTTATTTTTGCGTCTACATAGCTGTAGAAGGTCTTGTTTTTTTGCGGGACAAGTTGTATTTTTTAATAGCACCATTTATATGTACATATAATTTATTGATTAACTTTTGTTAACTTTTTTTGGGGGGATAGAGGAAAACCTGAAATTTCGCCACTCTTTTTTTGCGTTCTAAATCTACGCCGTTTACAGTGTGGTATAAATAACACAATAACTTTATTCAACGGGTTGTTACGATTGCAAAGATACCAAATTTGTATAGATTTTGTATGTTTTACTACTTACACAGTAAGTTGTGGGACGACTTGTAGTTTTTAACGGAACCATTTTAGAGTAGATGCGACCTTTTGATCACTTATTATCACATTTTTTTTAAGTCAGGATTCACAGAAAACAGCAATTTTTCTATTGTTTTTATTTTATTTTTTACGGCGTTCACCGTGCGGGTTAGATAATGTAATAACTTTTTTAGTCAGGGTCGTTATGGATGCAGCGATACCAAATACGTGTAACTTTTTTGCTTTATTGTGTTTTTTTTTAAAATAGTAAAGCATTTTGTAAGGGGAAAAAGTGGATTTTTCAGTTTGTTTTTTTTTATAACCTTTATTCAACTTTTTTTTTTACTTTTATACTAGTCCCACTAAGGGACTTTACTATGCGATCATCCGATTGCATTTATAATACACTGCAATACTTTTGTATTGCAGTGTATTACTGCCTGTCCATTTAAAACGGACAGGCATCTGCTAGGCCATGCCTCTGGCATAAACTAGCAGGCATTCACTACAGACAGACCTGGGGGCCTTTATTAGGCCCCCGGCTGCCATCGGAGACACAAACACTCGGCGATGTTCTTGCCGGGTGCCGGTGGGATGAGAGGGAGCTCCCTCCCTCTCTCCAAAAACACTCAGATGCTGCGCTCGCTATTGAGCGCCGCATCTGAGGGGTTAAACGGGTGAGATCGATACGAATACCTCTGGTAGCTGAGAGCAGGGAGATTTAACGGCTCCCTGCTGTTTATTTGTCCTGATGCAGCGCCGTGAAAAGGCCATTGCATCGGAATAAAGCCCACTATTGACGGCCGTGAAAAGGCTTATCGGCGGTCATTAATAGGTTAAGATACAATATGTGTATGTGTTTGGTAAATAAACGTAGAAAAAAATGGCAGGTAAATACATTACCTGTCCAATGTGAAATCCTTCAAGTGCTGTCACACGCTCAGGCAGTTTCTTATTGGATGTGTTACCCAAACCCAGACGACCATAATCTCCATTGCCAAACGTGAAAAGCTTCCCATCTGCTGTCACCACTGCTGAGTGTTTGAAGCCACAAGACATCTAGAATTTGCGTCAGAATAAGACATAGGTACTTTTAATTTGTAAAATAAAATATTTAACTTATTGTAAGACTTCGTTCACACTGATGGTGGGTTTCATTCAATTGGGTTTCTGTTGCTTTTCCGGCGGCAAGAAAAGTCTACAGCTTTATTCTTGCCATTAAAAAGCGGACACAAAGGAAATCCTATCTATCCATTATAAATTAAAGGTGAACCATCAAGAATGTAAGCCATAATGCGAAGGTAAAAATAGACAAAAAACATTTATTGTGTCAGTGTCACGATTCATAGTCTTAAGTGCATAGGAGAAAGAGTTGACAAAAAGAAAAAGTACATCGGCTGGTAATGGAACTAAACCAACAAATATTTTAGCGGTTTATGTTCTTTGTGATAGGCTCCTATTGCATTACTGTTAATGTAAAATGGGACCACTGGGGTGTACACATATAAAAGGAGTATCTCGAATGTGATTGGATTCTATGTATTTTTAACAATGAGATTACTTTTTCTCCTAAACGTCCTCCTTTCAACAACATGTTATTTTTATATCCATCATTCTTTTTAGATTAATCTCTTAATTTATCGTTCTAGTGCTCAGAACTTGGTTTTTCAGAAAGAAAGCTCCAAAGAACCTGAAAATAAAATTCTGCCTTTCTGCTGACACCACTAGGTGGAGCTTACCACATACTGTTTTATTATGGAGTTCAACCTGATAACATTATGCAGTAAGCTCCTAAATTCCCCCTAGTGATGATTGCAGGCAGCCATAATTTTATCATTTAAAAATGTATGATAAAATTATCTTATGTCTGTGCAGGGGATTTGGAGCTTTGTATCAGAAACAATAAAACTCCAACCCCTATAGAGATATTAATCCCTTAACGACATCCACCGTACATGCACTGCGGATGTGCGTTCCAACAAATGCACAGGTGCTGGCTGTTTTATACAGCGGACACCCGCCTGCAACGGCTGGGATCGAAGAGAACTTTGATCCTGGTCATTCGAGTCCTCAGATGCCAGATGCTCACTCTGTCCCCCAATCAGCCCCCCCTCGTGAAATTTACAGGCAGTATGTGAACACAGCCAGATGATAAGGCTTACCTGCACCACCTCTTCGCCTTGTAAAGCTTCAATTTGCCTTGGTCGTCTTTGTCGGTCACTATTTCCATGTCCCAATTTGCCATAATCTCCATCTCCCCAGCTAAACACTTCTCCACTCTCAGTCAGTGCCATAGAGTGTCCATCTGAACCGCAGGAAGTCACCAGATGTGTGACCACAAATCCTATGGAAAGGAAACACAAATTTGAACTGAAGCAACTTACAAACAAAGAAATCGGCATCACAAAATGTCAAGCACGTTTCACCAATTCATTGGCTTGTCAAAGACTGGAATTTAGCAATTGTCGCTTATGGAAGTGGACTCGGTAACATCATCCCTTTAATGATTGTAGTAGAATAGGTGCTCATAAGGCAGACACTTTTAGCAACTTAACTGTATTAAAAAATTTTTTTTTTAAATAACCTTATTTATAAAACAGCTGTAGATTTGTTTTCCAATGGTCACTTATAGCTATTTTAAACAGAAGTAGAAATAATATTTTTTGAGACAAAGTGTAAGATGTACCAAGACAGTCAGAAGCCTGCAGCAGTACGATGCAAATAATGTATTACTAGGCAGATGCTTCTTAATAAATGAGTTGCACCTTGTGCTATCCAGCCACGAGCTGCCAAAGATTTCTGCTAGAATTTACGCCACTTTGTCATTTTTTCTTAATAGGATCCTTAGATTTATTTAGCACCATAATCTGTAGTATGATTATTTATATTTTTATTATTATTATATCTGCACTTTAAAAAATGCCTCTGTTGTACTTTACCTTGAAGAGCGGAGATGACAGTCAGAACATGAAGGTCATCCGAATTACCTTGACCAAGGCGACCATAGCTACCCTCTCCACAGGCTAATACAGTGCCATTTGCTTGGATGACAAAAGTACAATTTTGACCACAGATGACCTGGGAGACAAATTTAGAATTGAAAATTATAGAGCAAAGAACACTGCTAAAGTTTAATTTCAATGAATTAAATAGAAGGCACTTAATGAAAACTCCATCAACATGCCGTGCGGCACATTTAGGGTATGTTCACACGTAGCATTATCACTGCAGATTTTCCACAAAGGATTTCATTGCAAAAAATCTGCAGCATAATACAGTAGCAGCAGAGTGGATGAGATTTGAACATTTGTGATTGACACACAGGTACCCGGTTTGTTACAGTTACATTATGTGTATCAGAGCGATGTCGTCTAACGATCCCAGCACCTGTGTGTCCATCACACGAACATGGACAGAATTTTAATCTACTGGAAGTGAACAATGAATGTCCCTACTGGATAACAACAAGCAGAGATCTTGAAGACATTGAGGAAAGTGTATTGGAAAATTGTATTACTTAAAGAGGCTCTGTCACCAGATGATCAAATCCCTATCACCTATTGTATGTTATCGGCGCTGCAATGTAGAGAACATTAACGTTTGTTTTTTTTTTTTTAAAACGATCATTTTTGGCCAAGTTATGAGCAATTTTATATTTATGCAAATGAGCCTTTCTAATGGACAACTGGGCGTGTTTTCTCTTATTTCCAACTGGGCATGTATTGTGTTTGTAACATCTGGGCGTGTTTACTTGTTTTACCAACTGGGCGTTGTGAATAGAAGTGGATGACGCTGACAAATCAGCATCATTCACTTCTCATCATTCCCACCCAGCTTCTGGCAGTGCACAGACACACAGCGTGATCACACAGCGTGATCTCGCTCGTCCGACGCGATGAAGTTCCTGTGGGAGGAAGTGACGTCACAGCGTGATCTCGCGAGATCACGCTGTGTGTCTGTGCACTGCCAGTAGCTGGGTGGTAACGATGAGAAGTGAATGATGCTGATTCGTCAGCATCATACACTTCTATTCACAACGCCCAGCTAGTAAAACAAGTAAACACGCCCAGATGTTACAAACACAATACACGCCCAGTTGGAAATAAGAGAAAACACGCCCAGTTGTCCATTAGAAAGGCTCATTTGCATATATATAAAATAGCTCATAACTTGGCCAAAAATGATCGTTTTAAAAAAAACAAACTAAAAACGTTACTGTTATCTACATTGCAGCGCCGATCACATGCAATAGGAGATAGGGATTTGATCATCTGGTGACAGAGCCTCTTTAACAACTGCACCCCCCATCCTGACCAGGCACATTTTCAAGTTTTAGTCATTTATGAATTTTGTTCTATTCCTCTGCCAACCTACATGTATTTGGTCTTGTTTTTCTCAGAGAATATAGGACTTTGATACTGTGTAATAAAACAAGTGATATATTTAGCTATTTTTTATTTTTATTTTCCTTCAGTTGCCTTCGATGATGCAGGTTAAAAAACATTTTGGCAAGTGGTTTAACCTCAAATTGGCACAATTTTTGAATGTTTGTTTATGATTGTGTAGCTTTTGCAGATAAAACTACTGTTTTATCTTAAAAATCACACACAGATATAATCAAACATTCCTAAACTGTGTGATTTGCAGTAAAAACTTGATTTATCGCCCACATCACCGCAGCACATTAGCTTCTATGTGTGGCCTTACCCTAAAACTGTATACATATATTGACAGATAGATATAATTATTTGGGGGGGGGGGGAGAAAGAAAAAGTGCAATGTGTTGCACTGTGTTGGGACAATACATACTGATCCCCCTTTCAGACAAGCTGTGTGGAAAGGGAGACGGTACAAACACTGTAAAAGTTCGTTATTTACTGACAAACTTTTATGTGATCACATGCCCAGGGACCATAAGGATTGGCCTCCGGGTAAAACTTCATGATCTCAGCTGTCCATAGACAGTGGCGTCACAGGGCTCTGATGAAGCGGGGAATCTTATAGTGGGGGATCTTATAGTGGGGAACTCTGCAAGGAGGTTTTAAAACAACGGCATAGACACAACACTGTCCTAGACCCAAACAGGTGTTGTAATGTCACATATGGGGGTACTGAGCTAGTGACAGTCAAAGGTTTTTAAAGCAGTTTAATAATCAATCAGACCTTGCACAGATGCAAATAATAACCTAATTACAGGATATTCAAGTTATGAATAAACTGCTACATAATAATGTGAAAAAATAGTCCTCCTATATCGTGATTCATAACCAAGTACAACTCAATATTGTGAGAAACAAATCTATTTGTAGGATGAAATGAATGCCCCAAAGATACCTGCTGTGCCTGAGAGAAAGAGGTTGCTGCAGATGGAATCATCACATTTCTGCCAGCCTCTGCTAGTTGCCCATGCCGACCAGCTCCCCACAGATATACATCACACTTGCCTCCAAGATGCCAATCCTGTGATGAAAAATAACACATGGACTGTAGTGGAGAAAGCAACACTCAAAATCAAATAAACAAATAATAAAAGAACACTAAATGTAGAAAATAAACAAAAAGATCTCAGCAATTCTTCCTTTAAAGTGGTATTCCAAGAATCCTAAGTGATCACCTACTCACAGGATAGGTGATACATTTCTGATCACTGGGGGCCCCCACCGCTAAGTCCCCCATCAATTGTGAGAACAGGGATCCCGAACCCCCTGTTCCTCCTCACAGCTCGGCCGCATTGAGGAGTACATTGAATGGAGAAGCGGATAGGTGATAATTTAGGATTCTGGGAAAACGCCTTTAACCCTTCTCCTGTCGCTCCACTGGCGATTTACGTCTGAAAAGAGTTTTTAAATAAGGCGCCTGCTCAGAAGCAGAATGGGTGCCATAGCAGCTGGGTCTCTGCTGTGTTACACAGCAGGGGACCAGCGGCAATGCTTGCGATCAGAAACATATCTGATTGCAAGCATTTAACCCCTCAGATGCCAGTGTCAGTTGTGACCACCGGCATCTGAGGGGTTTTTACTGCCCCTTTCACCGGCTCCCGCTCAACGTGATCGCGGGAGCCGTTCTGCTGCTATAGCAGCTGGGAGCCTTGAGAACGCTCCCAGACTTTTTATAGGAGGATTGCTTCAATAGCAATGCAGGGATTTTGCCATAAACTACAATACAGTGATATGCAGTCTCTGGCATAAGAAATCTAATGCTCGCAGGTTCAAGCCCCCTAGGGGGACTAAATAATAGTAATAAAAACAAAATGTAAAAAAAAATATGAAAAAAATATCTAAAAATTCAAAATCACCCAGCTCTATACGCAGAAATATAAAAAAAAAAGTTACAGGGATCACATCATGGCGATGCAAAAAAATGTTTGTTTCTTTCAAACGTTTAAATTCTTTAAAGGTGCTAAAACAGAACAAAAACTACCGTGATCGTGCTGACCCGCGGAATAAAAGGTAATGTGTCATTTTCACCATACAGTGAAAATTGTAAAAATGAAATGGCGAAAGAAAATGGTGGAACGGTAATTTTTTTCCAATTCCACCCCATTCTGAATTATAAAAAAATGTATGACTCTGAAGGCGGGGAAGAAAAAACAAAAGCACAAAAACAAAAATTAGTCTGGTCCTGAAAGGGTTAAGGCTAGTGCTCCACAACAACTGCTTGTGGTTACCATGGCAGTCGTCATGTGTCAACTGCAAGTATTCTGAAATACTCTAAATTCTCGATCAATGCCAGCTACTTTTTTTGGGAACCTAACCTAATATTCTACTCTCCTTTGATCTTATGTCACATACTGCAAATCTAAGAAATCCATGAAGAATTATTCAATACGTGTCCTAGCAGATCAGTCATTTACCCCTTCCTTATCTGTAAAGGTCCTTTTGCACAGGCCAATATGATCAGGCAAATGAGGGTTTATATGAACGCTCAATCCCGATCATTGCCCAGGGCAAGGATCAGTCAATGAACAAGCAAGCACTCATTCATAGTCTGATTGCATCTTCTATGCAGCAAGAAATATTATCGTTGACAGCAACACATCTCCCTGCGTAAACAGGGAAACGTACTGACAACACGATGGAAATGTTCGATCGTCCCCATACAATAACGATCAGTCGACCCCATACATAACCAATCATTCCTCCTTGTGAAAGGAGCAAACGCGCATTGATCAATGAGCCGTCTCGTTCGGCGCTTGTTTTCACGGCCCATATCTACCCGTGTAAAAGGACCCTAAGAGACAGCTGGCTGCAGCACGAGTCTTCTACCCTTGCTCCGTCTGCAAAAGGATTAACTCTCAGCCAGATAATAATGGAAGAGATCAGAAGGAAATGAACTCCATTGTGCTCTGCAAGATTTAAACGGTTTTAGGAGCATGAAGAAAGAAAGTCCTGCAGACTGGGGGCAAGTTTTCTTCAGTTTACCCTTATCCTTATCAGTTCCAAGTCTCTTATTCCTTTAACTGGAACTATACAGGAGAGTGTCATATCCAAATAAACATCACAGTGAATGCTACGAAGCATTAATTTTAAAATAAATTGTAAAAAAATAGCAATCATTTTAAGTTTACCTTTCTTCTTCTGTAGTATGAAAGAACTAGTCAATATTTTCCATATACTGTAATTGCTCTATTTTTTAAAAATAAAATATACTGTAGCCCAGTAAGCTATATAAACCTCTGTTCATCCTTTTTTCATGTACTTTATAAAACAATTCAATAAAAATGGAAGTAAAAAAAAATAAAAAACACACACACACACACACACACACACACACACACACACACACACACACACAATTTAATATGGTTTAACTCACTTCCGGTCTGGAGATGGCCCATGACATAATTTGTTCATCTATCCCATTGATCCACTTGCTGTTATCCTGTGGAAAGGGTAATATATCCGAAAAAATAAGTTCAGAAGAAATTACATACAATCCTCGTCGGAAGAAATACGAAAAAAAATGTAGATTTTACCCAAGAATAATTCTCATTGTAGTATACACTAGTCTTTGACACCACTAGGAAAATCTATTGGAACTACTAGTGTCACTATCCCACATATATTCCTACACTGTATATATTTATCCTATTACAGAAGACACGATTTCCATATCTTGCACTGATGAATGCATAACAAGCCTGAAACCGCATCATACAAACTGGAGTAATACAATTGCGCTATATAATCACCTTTTGTTTGAAGAGTGCCTAGCGCTGTATATGTTTACTATGATTCGTGTGTGGAACAACTATTACTTTCTGGTAGAAAGTTGAATTACTACTGTTTAAACATGCTCTTGTGACAAGCATTCTAAGACAGCCAAGCAATGTCTACTGACTCACAAATCATCTATCATACCATTAGCAGTCTTAGTTCTTCCTCTGGCACTGGTTCAAGATCAGGGACAGCAAAGGACTCTGGGAAATGTGCTCCCCTCGCCAGAGCTTCAGCGGTTTTAATAGTGGTGGAAAAACACTCTAGCCATGCCCATTCTGCAGGGTTCCATGAGGCGGGCTCTGGTGAAGCTAGGCGGTGGTGTGGAGGGATGGGTGGATTGCACAGAAGCTGGTCCAGGTTCAGTCCCACAGCCAGTGATGCCAGGCACTGCATGTAGGGGCTGTGCACCAATTGGTCCCCGCACACAACGTGAGGCTACAAAATGAGACATGAAAACCAACATGAGATTCCCAAACAACAAATAAAAAATACAATTAAAAATAAATTAATGCACTGACAAACTGTAAAAAGGATTAATAAACAGTTTAAAACAAAAAGACTTGGAGGATAAAGGGAGGAAGGATTAGCGGCACTACCTTCTCATACGCATACTGTTCCTGAAGCATGATTGGAAGACGCTCCAGGAATGTTTGCATACATGGTGCCATGTTCAGTCCTGCTATCCCTTGGTGCTTTAATGCTGTTCTGCAGGTGGCCAAAACATGATTGGAGGACATCCACTCTGGCGTGCAATTTACCACCAGAACATCCTGCAAAATAGGAGTTTAATAAAAGAGAAAAAACAGCTACAAAATTATAGCAACCATCTTTTTTTACTTTTAGTACCGCTATCCCATAAAAGCAGTTCTAGAAAGATTTCCTTCAATTGCTTCTTTTTTTATAGACATCAATTTGTATTTTTTTTAACAGAAAAAATGACTGCAACCAAAACCATGTATTAACATGTTGTTTTTGTAGAATTATTTTTTTTGTATAATTGGGTGGAAGCATACCATCAAATGTGAAATTGGCCATGCTTTCACAGGTTACTGAAGAATTCTCTAGTCCAAATAAATTAAATCTAAACACTGAGGGTTTTGAAAAAAACACATTGAACATTGGCAAAAACACACTTTACAACTTAGGGTATGTTCACACGAGGGCGTCCGTAACGGCTGAAATTACGGGGATGTTTCAGCCTGAAAACATCCTCGTAATTTCAGCCGTAACGGCATGTGCAGGCGCTTGAACGCTGCGTCCATTACGGACGTAATTGGCGCTGCTATTCATTGAAGTCAGTGAATAACGGCTCCAATTACGGCCAAAGTAGTGACAGGTCACTTCTTTGACGCGGGCGTCTATTTAAGCGCCGTCATTTGACAGAGGCGCGTAAATTACGCCTCGTGTGAACAGACAAACGTCTGCCCATTGCTTTCAATGGGCAGATGTTTGTCAGCGCTATTTTCGGACGTAATTTGGGGCAAAAACGCCCGAATTACGTCTGTAAATAGGCCGTGTGAACATACCCTCAAAATCATGGCAAGCCAGCCTAAACCAACCAGTTTATTTACCGGTGGAACTAAAAAACAAAAACAAAAAAAAAAGTGAAAAGATAAAAGGAGAAAATTGAGAAGCAAAAAAAAGAGGGATAGGGATCAAATTGTAAAAAAAACTGCCTTGGATCAGTAACAGAAAAAAATACAGTCTATTAACTCTGGAGCATTCCCCACCACACATGGAGCATAGTTCTTTCCTGACTCCAGGGGGATGAATTATGAACGTCCATCGCAGCGGTGTCTTAAACCATGTTTCTACCAAGGCCTCTATACCAAGGAATCATTTCTAGAGAGCTTAGTTAGACAAGACACATGTCCTGGACAGTCCCGGAAAGACCTAGGTCCATTCAACATGTACTGTAAACCTATACAGGAGTTTGTGATCAGGGGAGACATAAATAAAATACAAGGTAGAAATAGCTGCTTGTCCCAGTAATATAGACAAATTGTCACAAATTGAATGTACAAATGCCGCCCATCATCTAACCAAAGAATGGAGTACTCACCTTTGAACGATTGGAGCAGGCAGCAACTCCCACATCAGGAATCCAAGCTGTGGTTGTAACGGCTCCAGAACCAGTAATAACAGACTGCAAAATTGAGCCATCCTAGGAAAATAAACATCGTATGTACAAGCACATTGAGTATCTCAGACATTACTAGTACGTGTGAAGGCATTAGAAGATTTGATCTGTGATATACATTAGGGCCTGTTCACATCAGCGTTGGGCTTCCATTTGGCTTTCCATTCATCTGTTTAGTCAGACAAACGGAGAGACACACTTAAAGTATTATTTCCGTTTGCATTACCACAGAAAAGTGGCAAACAATCAAACTGAAACAAAAAAATGCCATTTAAAATCAATGGTAATGTAAACGGAACGATACTTCCTGTTTGTCTTTCCTCGGACGGAACAGATAGCAAGAGAGAAGCCCAACGCTGATGTGAACAGGCCCTTACAAAAATATTTTTATTCTACAATCAAAACTTAATTGGACTTACCCTTAAAGACCAAATATTCAATAGTCCACCAAGTCCGCCAGATACCAAGGCTAGACCATCATTGCTGAAAGCCACGGTTCGCACAGGAGTAATGTGACCTCTCAACTTGTACACAACACGGATGTCCTCAGGCTTCCTACAAAACGCCTAACATGAAAGAGAGCAAGGAACCATTATCACTGGAAACAATGGTGTAAAACACAAACATGATCAAAATCAGTAACAAAGGTTAGTTGCAATCATTTCTTAAAATGATTTGGCTTCTCACTCACCTTGCATGTAAATGGTGTAGTTCAATAATGGAATAACATTAAGTAAAATAATATGGAAGTGTAACATAGCAGCAGTGAAAAGACTTAATACAATGATTCTCTAGCTAGAGAAACTATCAGCAGTATAATATTGCAGACTTCAGGATCCTGTTACAACAGTTTATAGCCAGCTTTGTCCTTGTTTTTTTGTGACAAGACAATAGAGAACAAACTAAAAACTTAGGTGCCAGCAGCAGATTTCTAGGTGCATGGCTTATGGGATTTGTTAAAGTGGTTGTCCTATTAGGGCATATGGATGTCATTATAGGGACAACAAAACTGTTTTAATCACTGACCTTGCTAGATGTTTGCTCCTTCCGTTCTTCTGCTGTTGCTGACCTGGACTGAAACGTGTCCAGAGTGGTCTGCAGAACTGTCCACACGCACACCAGACCATTTTGGCATCCACTGTGTTGAAAAGCACGCGATTAGGGTAGGAACACACCAGGCGTATAGACTGCAGATTTTCCGCAACAAATTGAACAAAAAAAGTGTGGGTGAGATTTGAACAAATCTCACCCACACACAACGGAAAAAATCCACCGAGAAAACCTTCCTAAATTGCATGTCAATTTATGCCGCGGAATCGCTGCTCTTCTGTTGCAAATTTTGCGACGAAAACATTCTGATTCTGCCACAAAAATCGCAATTGAGAGAAAAAAAAAAAAATATTTTTTAAATTAAGATTTAAAAAAAATAAAAAAAAGCTTACACACTTAACGCCAGCCATAGTCATGGCGACGCGTCCCTGTCCAAAGTGCAGCCCGGCCTCCTGGAGTGACGTTTCATCCCAAGTAACTGCTCTTGCGGTCACACGGACAACAGCGTCATCCCAGTCCGGTCTGCGCTCAGAATAGAGGGATGCGTTACCATAACTATGGCCGGGTGGCAAGTATAAAATATTTTTTTTTTATTCCTGCAGTATTTCCACAGCAGACATGCCACCCAAAAAACTGCACCACAATTTGGTGTCGTTTTTCAGGCGGAATGCCCTGCGGTTTCCAGGACGGATACGCGGTGTACTTTTATGCAGTGTATCCGTGCTGTGTTCCTACCCCAAGTAGTTAAATAACTAATTTTTATTGTGAAACGGTAATACAAGAAGTGTTATACATTTAGTCATGTAAAAAAGGAGTTGCCAAAAGCCGGATACGTCATTCGGTTCTTTACTTGATAGAAGTTTTTTTTCCCTATTCCTTTAAAATAGATCACATAGCGGACCCCTAGTTTTTACTCTGTAAACACCTATAACTGCTGTTGCTCTCATGTGGTAGGTTGAGGCAAATCGCTTGGTGGCTGCTGCTGTTGCTTGGAATCAATATAAGGTTTCTTGTGATAGGCACAATAAGGACTCCATTAGGTGATGTGAAGCAGCACCATCCTTGTAGAGTATGTCATATCAGAAGAATATGCCATTACTAGCCAATTGGTAGAAATCTAACTGTTCAGACCCACAACCCCTAGAATATAGAGACCACAACGCTAGTAAAGCACATAGGCCCATCTACTCTTCTACGCCAAACCTGGCATTGTGTAGAAACTTCTGGTTTTCTTTAATCGAGTTGTGCTGAAATTCCCTGCAGAGTGCTTGTTGTCATAACTCACTATGGTGGGAATCCTCCTTTAACCCTTTCATGACTAGGGGTTTTTTGGGCCTTAAAACCCTGAGCAAAATTCCACCTTTTGGATGGGTTTCCATGACAGCCAGGGGCACGGTATAAGAGTCTTCCTGTGTTATAATAAGTATTCCAAAGCATTATGTAAGCGATCAAAGGAATGCAGCTTCCAGTCCCACTAGCTTCTAGTGGTGAAATCAAATTTAATAAATTTATAAAAATCAAAAAGTCCTCCTCTCCCAGAATAATAAAAAAAAATAATCAAATAGTTGTACCCCCAAAATGGTGCCAATAAAAACGACAACTCGTCCCTCAGAAAATGAATGCCCTCATACAGCTTGTCTTACAATGAAATAATCGGTCCACCCTCAAGGCTCAAAATAGGCCCGTCCGAAAGGGGTTAAGATCGTTTTTTCAATAAATATTTTCCTCAAAATTTTATTTTTTTAATTCTCCCATGCATATCAATGGCAAATATGCTTTCATTGTCTTCCTTTTACATTTATCTCCCTCTCATAACTTTAGCTGCAGCCTCTGTATATGGATAATTACCCAGTTACTGAAATGTTTTAGTGAAGGTGGAAATGCAGATCGGGCCAGAGTAGAACATGTAAAAAAAATAAAAAATATTTTATTTTTTTACAATTTACTATATTTATTTATTTTACACTACTGAGGCTCTGGTCTCATTATCGTGTGTTCGCTGCTGTCCCCATATTCTGATCACTTGTGAGTAACAGTGACCGAATGGTAATATCCCATTAGATCACCGTTACTAGGGATATGCAAAGAAAATGAAACTCGCAACTTCTCTGCATGCCCCCGAGCCCCCCCTCCCTCCGCACAGGATTCCATAGCAACCCCCTGAATGCAAAAGCAGCGGTTTCTGCATTCGGGAATTCAGCGCTCAATAGGAGGAGTATTGTATTCAGGTGTTTTAGTGACAGGGAACTGAAATAATCAGTCCAGGATCAGGCTAAGTGTCACATCCCGATCCTGCTGATGGCACTGCATGCAGTGCCATCAAAAGTAGCAAGTAGATGAATGGTCTTACGGCCTGTTAATTTGCATGAGGAGGGCGAAAAGAGATTAAATGATTTGCAGAATCAACTATCCAAAGGTTTTCTGCGTAGACTGCTCCCACAGAACCAATAAAGTGAGGAACCGGAGAGCAAGAAATAACAAAAAAGAAAAAGAGAACAATGCATAAAAAGTGGACACTACAGCAGTCAATGAGAAGACACTTACGTTGCTAGCATTAGCTGCGGGCTGTCAGCCTTCCCCACTAATCCACACCAAGCTATTGTGTTGACATAAGATGGATGTGTCAGAGAGTACAGCGCTTTCCAGCTGCCACTTAAGTTCCCCCACAACTTTACAGTGTCTTCTTTAGC
Source organism: Rhinoderma darwinii (assembly GCF_050947455.1). NCBI lineage: Eukaryota > Metazoa > Chordata > Amphibia > Anura > Rhinodermatidae > Rhinoderma > Rhinoderma darwinii. The sequence goes on along the minus strand of NC_134689.1, from coordinate 248,934,476 downwards.
ACAGGTAAGCAGCATTTGGCCAGTGGGATCCCATTTCAAGTTCACAAACATTTCCTAGAAAACACACAGCACTTTAGTGTTCACATAAGATGTCTCAATGAGCTAGCAATGAATAAATGAGAATTACAGCTTACCTTATGTGCATCAATGAGAACAACTTCTACTTTATCAACTGGTTCTCGGTTTCCAATCAATAACTTCCCATCAGCATATCCAACTGCAAATGGATGATCTTCACTAAACCAAGCAATGCAGGTAACAGCCACTGCCAACAACAAAAACCGATGCATCAATTACTCCCTATAACCAAGGGACGTAAATTACACGGGAAGCCATTAAAGCCACATATGAATGTTAAACATAGTAAAGGCAAACTCCACTCCCGAATGACAGTCTCCAATATTACAAAGTTAAAGGCTTTATAAAAAGTGGATTAACACTGTAAATACTTTACTCTACTTGTGCAGTGCATTGTGGTAGCTCAGGTGATAGTTACACACTATGCTATTTAGTCACATGTCAGATAGCGGAATGTAATCATTTTGAACCAAACTTAAAAACATCTACGAATATGAATGGCATAAACATGATGAAATAACTTGAAATTGGAACATGAACAGTAAAACAAAGGGTTTTCAGTTAATCAAATTTTTATTTACATTTTAACTGTGAAAGTTTGTAAAAAGCAGATTATACTTTAGGCAATCCATTTATGTTAAAAGGGTCCCCGGAAAATAAGCCAATCATAGGGTGTCCTGCTGCTGTCAACACTAACAATCAGTTCTACTCTCTGGCACCAAGTGTTCAATTCCCCAGCAGCCCCAAAACAGGGTAAATGAAACCTTCCATGATATCCACTGAAGTCAATGGACCATCCATGTAATTCACAAATGTGTTGGGACCTCCAGAGAGATATGCTTTTTTAGCCATTCTCTGGTCTACTTATTTGACAGAGGTCCAAAAAGAGGAAGACTCCTCCTTTTGACTCAGTATACCCTGACAAAAAATTATTTAACCCCTTCCCGACCACCCCATGTAGATTAACAGGCTGCAGCACTGGTCCTTGTGCCTGCAGCCCGTTAATCTACGTGTGCCCCTAACAGAGCACACAGGCATTCCCCACAGGCCGGCATCTCACAGTACGGGCTGCTACTAGCAGCCTTAGTACTGGGGGAAAACATCGGGTCAGATCACAGCGGTGATCCAAACCGATTAACCCCTTAAATGCGGCAGTCAATAGTGACTGCCGCATTTAAGTTCTTACAACAATATCGGCACCCCGATACGCGATTGCCGATTGTTGCTATGGCAACCGGAAGCCTAACAAAGGCTATCTATGGTCCGCTATCTATGGAAGGCGATTAAATCCTGCCAGAGGCAGGACCTAATATGCCACGTCAGTGTGAAACCAACAAATAGGGTATTATAACAGTCCTAGTGGGACTAAAAAAAAAAAAAAGTATAAAAAAAGTTACAAAAAAATGTAAAAGTAAAATTTCAAAATAATAAAATTAAAAAGCGCCCTTTTTCCCTTATAAAGTCCTTTATTATTAGAAAAAAAAAACAAAAAAAAAAAACTATGCATAATTGGTATCGCCGCGTCCGTAACGGCCTAAACTATAAAAATATAATGTCATTTATCCCACACGGTGACGCCATAAAGAAAATAATAAAAAAACGATACCAAAAATCTCTATTTTTTTGTCACTTCAGCTCCCAAAAAATTTAATAAATAGGGATCGAAGAGTCGCATGTACTCAAAAATGGTACCAATAAAAACTACAGTTTGTTCCGCAAAAACAATCCCTCACACGGCTTTCTTGATGGAAAAATAAAAAAGTTGTGGCTCTTAGAATATGGTAACACAAAAAGTAAATATTTTTTTTAAAACCGTGATTTTATCGTGCAAATGTGACATGACACCCGATAACCAATCCAGCAAACTTGAGTTCCAAAAGCCAAATAGCGCACCTTCGCTTCTGAGCCCCGCCGTGTGTCCAAACAACAGTTTATTACCACATATGGGGTATTGCCGTAATCAGGAGAAATTGCTTTAAAAAATCTTGGGGTGCTTTTTCTTCTTTATTCCTTGTAAAAATTGATCATTTCTAAGTTTTATTGGAAAAAAATTGTGTATTTTTGGGGGTGTTTCAACTATTTTGGCCCCACAAGACCTCTTCAAACCTGACATGGTGCCTAAAATATATTCTAATAAAAAGAAGGCCCCGAAATCCTCTTGGTGCTCCTTTGCTTCTGAGGCCTGTGATTCAGTCCAGTAGCACACTAGGGCCACATGTGGGATATTTCTAAACACTGCAGAATCTGGGCAATAAATATGGAGTTGCGTTTCTCTGGTAAAACCAGAAAAAAATGGATTTTCTGACAAAAAAAAAAAAAGAAATTTGTAAATTTTTCCCCTCTACTTTGCTTTAATTCCTGTGAAACACCTAAAGGGTTAAGAAACTTTCTAAACGCTGTTTTGAAAACTTTGAGGGGTGCAGTTTTTAAAATTGGGTAACTTATGGTGGTTTCTAATATTTAAGGCCCTCAAAGCCACTTCAGAAGTGAACTGGTACCTATAAAAACAGGTTTTGGAACTTTCTTGAAAACGTGAGAAATTGGTGCTAAAGTTCTAAGGCCTTATTCACACGACAGTGAAAAACGGCCGTGTGATGGCTGTCCTTTAAAGGGCCTTCACATGGCCGTTTTCAGAACAATGATATTCTATGGGTGCATTTACACGGCCGTTTTTTTAACGGCCCGTGAATAATGGCCGTCAAAAAATAGGACATGTCCTATTTTTGGGCCGTTTTAACGGCCTGATGGCCCCCATAGAAGTCAATGGATCAGTTTTTAACGGCTGTCAATACATGTAACAACCGTTAAAAACGGATCTGTTACATGGGGATTGGCAAGGAGGCTGGTGTGGCGCCATCTACAGGGGGGCTGGTGTGGCGCCATCTACAGTTGGGCTGGTGTGGCGCCATCTACAGGGGGGCTGGTGTGGCGCCATCTACAGGGGGGCTGGTGTGGCGCCATCTACAGGGGGGCTGGTCTGGCGCCATCTACAGGGGGGCTGGTCTGGCGCCATCTACAGGGGGGCTGGTGTGGCGCCATCTACAGGGGGCTGGTGTGGCGCCATCTACAGGGGGCTGGTGTGGCGCCATCTACAGGGTGGCTGGTGTGGCGCCATCTACAGGGGGGTGTGTGGCATCATCTACAGGGAGGTGTGTGGCATCATCTACAGGGAGGTGTGTGGCATCATATACAGGGAGGTGTGTGGCATCATATACAGGGAGGTGTGTGGCATCATATACAGGGAGGTGTGTGGCATCATATACAGGGAGGTGTGTGGCATCATATACAGGGAGGTGTGTGGCATCATATACAGGGAGGTGTGTGGCATCTGTTTTTATGAAGAGGTGAGCAGAAGTCTAGACAGAGGGGCCGCTGTGGATTTAGTGTTTTTGGACTTTGCAAAGGCATTTGACACTGTCCCCCATAGACGCCTAATGGGTAAATTAAGGACTATAGGTTTAGAAAATATAGTTTGTAATTGGATTGAGAATTGGCTCAAGGACCGTATCCAGAGAGTTGTGGTCAATGATTCCTACTCTGAATGGTCCCCGGTTATAAGTGGTGTACCCCAGGGTTCAGTGCTGGGACCACTATTATTCAACTTATTTATTAATGATATAGAGGAAGGGATTAATAGCACTATTTCTATTTTTGCAGATGACACCAAGCTATGTAATATAGTTCAGACTATGGAAGATGTTCATGAATTACAGGCAGATTTAAACAAACTAAGTGTTTGGGCGTCCACTTGGCAAATGAAGTTTAATGTAGATAAATGTAAAGTTATGCATCTTGGTACCAACAACCTGCATGCATCATATGTCCTAGGGGGAGCTACACTGGCGGATTCACTTGTTGAGAAGGATCTGGGTGTTCTTGTAAATCATAAACTCAATAACAGCATGCAGTGTCAATCAGCTGCTTCAAAGGCCAGCAGGATATTGTCGTGTATTAAAAGAGGCATGGACTCGCGGGACAGGGATGTAATAATGCCACTTTACAAAGCATTAGTGAGGCCTCATCTAGAATATGCAGTTCAGTTCTGGGCTCCAGTTCATAGAAAGGATGCCCTGGAGTTGGAAAAAATACAAAGAAGAGCAACGAAGCTAATAAGGGGCATGGAGAATTTAAGTTATGAGGAAAGATAGAAAGAATTAAACCTATTTAGCCTTGAAAAAAGAAGACTAAGGGGGGACATGATTAACTTATATAAATATATTAATGGCACATACAAAAAATATTGTGAAATCCTGTTTCATGTAAAACCCCCTCAAAAAACAAGGGGGCACTCCCTCCGTCTGGAGAAAAAAAGGTTCAAGCTGCAGAGGCGACAAGGCTTCTTTACAGTGAGAACTGTGAATTTATGGAATAGCCTACCGCAGGAGCTGGTCACAGCAGGGACAGTAGATGGCTTTAAAAAAGGGTTAGATAATTTCCTAGAACAAAAAAATATTAGCTCCTATGTGTAGAAATTTTTCCTTCCCTTTTCCCTTCCCTTGGTTGAACTTGATGGAGATGTGTCTTTTTTCAGCCGTACTAACTATGTAACTATGTAACTATGTAACTATATACAGGGAGGTGTGTGGCATCATATACAGGGAGGTGTGTGGCATCATATACAGGGAGGTGTGTGGCATCATATACAGGGAGGTGTGTGGCATCATATACAGGGAGGTGTGTGGCATCATCTACAGGGAGGCTGTAAATAGTGTCTAGGTGAACATGTGACCCTATTTGGGTGTTTTCAGGGGGTTGGGACAAAAAAAAGCCTGACCAATGAAATTCATCAGTTTTTTTAACGGCCATGAAAAACTGATGCAAAACTGATATCACACGGCCATTAAAAATGGACAGACGGACTAGAAATGGGTGAAAATTTAGAGACAGACTGATGCAAAACGGCCATGAAAAACTGACAGTTGATCAGCTTTTAACGGACATTTTTTTTCACTGTCGTGTGAATAAGGCCTAAGCCCTTATTCACGCGACAGGGTTTCCCGGCCGGGTGACGGCCATTCATAAATCGGCCGTCACCCGGCTGCAGTCGGAATAATAGACCCCTAATGGGGCTATTCACACGTCCGTCAAAAAATGGGACATGCCCGGCTCCCATAGAAGTCTATGGGGCTGGGTAATACACAGCCATCACTGGAATGTGCCCCGAGTGATGGCCATGTATTCCGTCACTCGCGCTCTCTCTCCTCCTCCTCCTCCTCCTCCTCACAGTGCAGAGTGCATGTGAGGAGGAGGGTCTTTTTTTGCTCCCTGTAGATGTCGGAATCTCCAATCCCCGGCCGGGGATTGGGGATTCCGCTACAGGAGAAGTCAGTGACTACACTGTCTATATATGGACACAGCGACGTCACTCACTTATGAAGCGGAATCCCCAACCCTGTGGCCGGGGATTCCTCTCCAGGAGAAGTCAGTGACTACACTGTCCATATATGGACATTGAAGTCAGTGACTTCTCCTGAAAGGGGGGGGGGGGATGGGTGCAACCTACAGGGGGCAGGGTGGCATCACCTACAGGGGGCAGGGTGGCATCACCTACAGGGGGCAGGGTGGCATCTCCTGCAGGGGAATTGGTGGCATTAGCTGCAGGGGGCAGGGTGGCATTAGCTGCAGGGGGCAGGGTGGCATTAGCTGCAGGGGGCAGGGTGGCATTAGCTGCAGGGGGCAGGGTGGCATTAGCTGCAGGGGGCAGGGTGGCATTAGCTGCAGGGGGCAGGGTGGCATTAGCGGCAGGGGGCAGGGTGGCATTAGCTGCAGGGGGCAGGGTGGCACTAGCGGCAGGGGGCAGGGTGGCATTAGCTGCAGGGGGCAGGGTGGCATTAGCTGCAGGGGGCAGGGTGGCATTAGCTGCAGGGGGCAGGGTGGCATCACCTACAAGGGGCAGGGTGGCATCACCTACAGGGAGCTGGGTGGCATCACCTACAGGGGGCAGGGTGGCATCACCTACAGGGGGCAGGGTGGCATCACCTACAGGGGGCAGGGTGGCATCACCTACAGGGGGCAGGGTGGCATCACCTACAGGGGGCAGGGTGGCATTACCTACAGGGGGCAGGGTGGCATTACCTACAGGGGGCAGGGTGGCATTACCTGCAGGGTGGCATTACCTGCAGGGGGCAGGGTGGCATTACCTGCAGGGGGCTGGGTGGCATTACCTGCAGGGGGCTGGGTGGCATTACCTGCAGGGGGCTGGGTGGCATTACCTGCAGGGGGCTGGGTGGCATTACCTGCAGGGGGCTGGGTGGCATTACCTGCAGGGGGCTGGGTGGCATTACCTGCAGGGGGCTGGGTGGCATTACCTGCAGGGGGCTGGGTGGCATTACCTGCAGGGGGCTGGGTGGCATTACCTACAGGGGGCTGGGTGGCATTACCTACAGGGGGCTGGGTGGCATTACCTACAGGGGGCTGGGTGGCATTACCTACAGGGGGCTGGGTGGCATTACCTACAGGGTGCTGGGTGGCATTACCTACAAGGTGCTGGGTGGTATTACCTACAGGGTGATGTGTGGCATTATCTACAGAGGGCTGTGTGTTGCAACAAATTTAAATGAAATTCATCCGATTTTAAAACCGACAGGGAAAAAACGGATGCAAAACGGGTCAAAATCGGCCGTTAAAAACGGCAACATGGCCCGGAATGGATGCAAAACGGATGCAAACCGGCCGGGAAAAACGGCCGATTTTATCGGACGACACTCAGACCCTGTCGTGTGAATGAGGCTTAAGGCTCTATTCACAGAGTGTCGGCCGTTTTGGGCCGTTTTGCATCCGTTCCGACTCCATTTCCGTGTTGCCGTTTTTAACGGCCGATTTTGACCCGTTTTGCAGCCGTTTTTTTCCCAGTCCGTTTTAAATTCGGATGAGTTTCATTTGTAAATTTTTTCCCACACACTTCCCTCTGTAGATAACGCCAAACATTGCCCACTGTAGGTAGTGCCACACTGCCCCTGTAGGTAGTGCCACACAGCCCACTGTAGGTTATGCCACACAGCCCCCTGTAGGTAGTGCCACACAGCCCCCTGTAGGTAGTGCCACACAGCCCCCTGTAGGTAGTGCCACACAGCCCTCTGTAGGTAGTGCCACACAGCCCCCTGTAGGTAGTGCCACACAGCCCCCTGTAGGTAGTGCCACACAGCCCCCTGTAGGTAGTGCCACACAGCCCCCTGTAGGTAGTGCCACACAGCCCCCTGTAGGTAGTGCCACACAGCCCCCTGTAGGTAGTGCCACACAGCCCCCTGTAGGTAGTGCCACACAGCACCCCCCCATAGATGGCACCCCCTCTACCTGTCTGTAGATATCGCCACCGTTCCAGGAGAAGTCCCTGACTTCAATGTCCATATATGGACAGTGAAGTCAGGTACTTCTCCTGTAGCGGAAACACCGGCCACAGGGTCGGGGATTCCGCTTCAGAAGTGCCTGACGTCACTGTGTCCATATATGGACAGTTAAGTCAGGGACTTCTCCTGGAGCGGAAACACTGGCCACAGGGTCGGGGTTTCCGCTTCAGAAGTGCCTGGTGTCACTGTGTCCATAGCTGTGGCCGGGGATTGGGAATTCCGCTCCTCCAGGGAGCAAAAAAAATACCCTCCTCCTCCTCCTCACATGCACTTCGCACTGGGAGGAGGAGAAGGAGAGGGTGCGAGTGACGGAAGACACGGCCGTCACTCGGGACACATTCCAGTGATGGGCGTGCATTACCCCGGCCCCATAGACTTCTATGGGAGCCGGGCGAACGGCCGAAAATAGGGCATGTCCCATTTTTTGACGGCCGGGTATCCCGGGCTGTCAAAAAAATCGGTTGTGTGAATAGCCCCATTTGGGGTCTATTGTTCCTACTGCGGCAGTGTGATGGCTGTTTTTTGAACGGCCGTCACACGGCCGGGAAACCCGGTCGTGTGAATAGGGCCTTAGCCTTGTAATGTCCTAGAAAAAAAAAGGATGTTCAAAAAACGATGCCAACATAAAGTAGACATATGGGATCCTGGCTGGAATAGATTTCCCCCAGTGGCGCAGGGACAGCCGAAAATGTGACAAATTTATTAAAAGGGGTGCGTCTCTTAATAAGTTTGTTACTACTCCAGCTGGTTTCCTATTAGGACTGGCATATGAAACACTAGTCTTAATAAATTCCCCCCTTACAGTTTAGAACACATTTCTAAAAACTATTTCTGATAGCGTTAAACTATAGATTTTAATAAACCTGGAAAGGGGGTGGATAAGTAAATGCTACCCTACTGAAATCACAAGGCTTGAACAAATAAAAATGCAATCTTAGGGTATGTTCACACGGCCAAATTTCAGACGTATACGAGGCGTATTATGCCTCGTTTTACGTCTGAAAATACGGCTCCAATACGTCGGCAAACATCTGCCCATTCATTTGAATGGGTTTGCCGACGTACTGTGCAGACGACCTGTTATTTACGCGTCGTCGTTTGACAGCTGTCAAACGACGACGCGTAAAAATACAGCCTCGTCAAAAGAAGTGCAGGACACTTCTTTGGACGTTTTTCGAGCTGTTTTCTCATAGACTCCAATGAAAACAGCTCCAAAAACGGACGTAAAAAACGCCGCGAAAACGGCGCGAAAAATGCGAGTTGGTAAAAAAACGTCTGAAAAGCAGGGTCTGTTTTCCCTTGAAAACAGCTCTGGATTTTCAGACGTTTTTGTTGACTACGTGTGAACATACCCTAACTGATCCATGACATGAGACTTCATAAACATTGAGGGTATGTTCACACGCTAGCTGTCATTTACGGCTGAAATGACAGCCTGTTTTCAGAAGAAAACAGCTGCGTCGTTTCAGCCGTAAATGCTCCTCCTCGTAATATACGAGGCGTCTGTGACGCTCGTATATCTTGAGCTGCTCTTCATTGAGTTCAATGAAGAACGGCTCAAATTACGTGGCAAAGAAGTGCCCTGCACTTCTTTGCCGAGGCAGTCAATTTACGCGTCGTCGTTTGACAGCTGTCAAACGACGACGCGTAAATGACAGGTCGTCTGCACAATACGTCGGCAAACCCATTCAAATGAATGGGCAGATGTTTGCCGACGTATTGTAGCCCTATTTTCAGGCGTAAAACGAGGCATAATACGGTTTTTCATACTGATGTCATCAGTGTATGTTCGGTCGGGGTCCAACACCCGGACCAATCAGCTGTGGCTGGTTTAGGAAGCAGATGGCTCCGGTCACAGTATAGCGGCTGTGCTGTAGTACTGCAGTCCTGCTCCCATTCATAAGAGAAAAGCTGCAGTACTGCAGGACAGCCGCTATACAATGTACGGAGCAATCTGCTTCCTAAACCAGCCACAGCATAACATCCGGTGCCCGAAGGCAGCCGGAACAGTCGATTGGTGTGGGGTTTGGGTGTCAGACCCCCACCGATCATATACTGATGTCTGGTGCCACCCAGACAAACCTCTTAAAATTGGCAGCAGATAATGTTAAGAGTGGTAGGATACGTCAATAAAAATCTAATATCTAGGGTCAAGAATACAATCACAGTTATGAGAGATCTGTAACACAAGATTCAAACCTTCTTTTCTGTAACAATGTTCCAATTCCAGACGCCGCACACTAGTAGCATCTGTCACCTCAATGAGACCCAAGGAACCGTCCATGCGACCAACCAACAAGGACTCCGGTAGGTCACCTGGCCATGCACCTTCTGGACAATGTTCAGGCCATGCAATTGAGGATATCCAATGAGGCTGAACATCTACAAGGCCTTTTCCCCCTGTTATATACAGGTTTACCAAGAAAAAAAAAAAAGCTTTTAATAGGACTTTGTAAAACATCAAAACAGAAAGAGTACATGATCAGCGAATATATATATATATATATATATATATATATATATATATATATATATATATATGTGTATGTAGTAGAGGCATTGAGTGGCAGATGTTACCATTGAGTTGCCAGATGTTAATTGTTTTTTCTAGGGCTCCAGCCAGATATCGTCCACTAACACTCCAGCATACAGGAGACAGAGCAGGGTCAGCTTCTTCCGGCGTTCCCTCTCTAATGAGGAGGGAGAGGACAGCCATCAGTAAAGGGTTTAAAACGTTGCTACAGAAAGGGTTAATGAACAAGCATGAAAGAATCAAATGGTAGACTTCCTTCGTATGTAAATACTAAAATATTGGCGTGCTTTAATGAATGCATATGATATGGAATATAACGTGGCAAGATAATCGGCTTAGAAAGACTGGGAAGGTGCTACGTACTGCGGTCGGGAAGGGAAAGGGGGGTTGGGGTAAGGGGTTCATGGAGACATGTGTTTGATTGTATACAGCTGTGTCACATGATTTAATCATATTCATGTACAAGGACTGTGAGATGGTGTGGGGAATTGTGTTTTTGAAAGATTCTTAAATAAGAATTCATGGAAGGGATTGGTATTCTTTAGTGGTATAAGGGGTATAGAGTCTGTGTAATATGACAAGGGTTAAGGTCTGCCGTGAATGTACTATGTATTATTGGAAATTGATATTCTTTACTGTATGTGTCAGCTGTATTTTGAGGTGTACTTCAATAAAAAGTTGTCCGATTTAAAAAAATAAAATAAAAAAATATTGGTTGCCTACCACCAACACTAGGGCGAGCGAGCTTACATTCAATATTAAATAAGTCTCCAGCAAGCTCCTAAGTTTCCCTGAGTGATGGCTGCAGGCCACAGGAAAAACACAACTCTAACCCCTATAAAGATATAGTATATTATGAAATTAATAAGCAAAGAATGTTAGACCTATTTAGACAAACCAAACTCTATACCGGTTTATTAAAGGGTCACTTCCGCCAATAAATATATATATATTTTTGTTTTTTTATTTATTTTTACATATTAAGGATCAATATCTGAATATTATATATAATATTTGTATATATTTTTATAAATAGGTGGTTCATGTTATTGATATAATTTTTTTAATTTACTGTATGTAATCTAATGTATTCTACTTCCGGTCTATGTGCATTGTTCGCAGAGACGGAGAGGATCACTTCACTCCCTTGCTGACCAGGAGTTCGACCAGGGAGGAGTGAGGGGTGGTGACTCTATTCGAGCACAACACACCTTCTACTATGTACACTGGTGACATATAAACCCGCGACAATGTGGTTGATGAAGAGCATTATTGCAAGTATTCTGTGATCTGCTACACTGCACTTCTAGGGACTCGCATATACTGGGTCCCAGAGTTGCAGTGTAAGAAACAAGAACCCCTGAGACACCCCTGCTGTCCTTCTTCCTCCACTCCCTTCTATCTGAGAGATCCTGGCAGCTAAGGCAGGGATCTCATGTCAAGCTTTAGATTCATTTTTTGTCGTGAAACGTGGAGAAACCGCACCATATTGGCCCAATTTTTGTAAAATCACAGCAAAATGGCACAGTTTTGCAGCGATTCGTGGCAAAGAAAAAAGCAACATGAGATCCCAGGCTGTGCAGCCACAACTCCCGTGCCAGTTTCTCAAACACTGACCTGGAGAACAATGAATCTGTGTGGCGGAAAGCACTGTAAGCATCAAGAGACTGCAGCGATCCAGACTTGATCCAGAGCCCATATATCCAATACTATCGTGTTACAATCTGCTGAACTGTATATATTTAATCCTACCCTGTGTGATACGGTCTGCTGAGCCGCTTCATCTAAGCCTATAATGTGTGACATGGTTTGCCGAGTCTATATCGAATCCTATAATGTGTGAAACCGGCTGCTGTATCTAATCCTATCGTGTATGATACGGTCTACTGAGTTGTGTATCCAAGCCTTTCAGGTGTGTTACTGTCGGCTGAGCTGTGTATCTAATCTGCTCTGTTAACAATGGCATCATGGACACTCTTTTAAAGGATCCATGACAGACATGACCAATCCAAGCTGATGCGACCCATTATAAGTGAGTGGAATCCATCAGGTAAATCATCCAAGCACTATTTCATTCCGCATCATCAGGCTACAAACTGAACTTTTGGTTCTGCGAGGAAATACGTTTTTTTTTTACAACATTTTATTGAGTTTTCAGGTACAAAATCAGAAAAATCAGATACATGCGTTATGTGAGGCAATATGATTAAACCTGTACGAACACACCTCTTCCTCCCTGAATGCTATGATAAAAATAAAATCGCGGTCTGCGTTGGTTCATGGCAGGTACTTACTGTTTTTGGAAAACACAAGTCTGCTGAAGAAAATACTGATTTCTAGACACATTCCACACTCTGACAGTGCCATCAGTGCCACTTGTGGCCAACAGACCCTTCTTACTGCACCAGACAGAGGTAATCACCTGGAAACCAAAACCATTTTGCTATATTATTTATCTTTATTTAATGTCTTGATTTAATTGATTTTATATGTATCTTGATACTTTAACCACTTCCTGACCGGGAAAAATGGAAAAAAATTGGGAAAAAATGTGAATGTGTGATTTTAGGTGATTTTTTTTCTTATATCTGGTGCATGTCACGGGGTAAACACACCTGAATACATATTTGGCAACTTCTGCCGACTTCAACGATACCAAATATGTGTGCATTTCTTACATGCTGGACACAAGGTGGCGCCTACAATGAATGGTGCACACACTGGCTTTTAGAGAGAAAATTTCCAAATCTGGTTTGCTGACACCATACGACCATTACAGATGTTGTGACGTTTCCAGTCCACAAAAACTGATGGCCATCAATATCTTATAGGTCAGGGTCCGACACCTGGCACCCTCGATCGGCTGTTTTGAAGGGGCCACAGTGCTCGTACGAGCACGGCTTCCCCTCCATTTCTGTCATGCTGTCACAGCGATCACATGACCGGAGACCACACTGAATGGTCTCTGGGTGAAAGCTCCGTGATACCAGCTGTCTCTAGACAGCTGTATCACAGAGCCCCTCACAGTCGGCGCGTAAGCGCTGCGGTTAGGGGCGATATGATCGTTGTGACTCAGCGTGGTCTCCGGTTAAATTTCCATGATACAGGTGTCTAGAGACAGCTGCATCACGGAGCTAAATGACGCCGGGGAGCGGCAAACCTGCTAACTCTGCAGGAACTTCTGGAACGGCCCTGCAGATTTAATCGTGGACAGCCCAGATGTTTATAGTCTATGGGCGGTCTGGAAGTGGCTAAATTGTTTAATGTAGGCGGTCCCAAAAATCTTTTTGAAGTACAGTTCCCTAAATATATTATTCTAACATCATTGACAGTTGTGGGGTGACTGCTCGTTCTCGAGATAGGTGTGGGTCCCAGGGCTGGGACCCACATCTAGCAGGCATTTATGGCATATCCGGTGGTTATGCCATAAAGACTTAAGTTGGGAATACCCCTTTAAGGAAATATTATGGATTTTATTTTGGTTAAAAATCGGCTGCATAAAACTTACCCTGTTCTGGTGTGCCTCCAGCTTAGTAAAGGAATATTTCCTCAAGTCTCCAGACATATCAGCAAGAGTTTGGGGAGCAGTCTGATTATCACGATCATGGGCAGCCAAGGTACGTACTAACTGCTGAGCAGCCCACTGCCGATGCTGTGAGGATAGGCGCAAAGACAGGCAGCAGGCAGCTAATGCATTTGCCAATTCCAAAGGACCTGCAGCATAAAGGTAACAGAAGAATGAACAAGCCTCCTGAATGAAATGTGCTCAAAACACCTCTGAGATAGGTAAGCAATGCCTCATACCCCTTTTCTCCATTTCTGCTTTGTCATAGTTTGGACGCAATTTAGCCCCCTTATCTGCAAGTAGAGCTACAAGTGCTTGAGTCACTACAAAGTTGGGAGAGGTGACAAGCTTGTTCTCCTCAGCAATACCCCGTAGAAAACTTGGTAAAAATTTCCTCTGCACAGGGTCATCCACAGTAGTAAGATTCACACCAGTTGCTGCAGATATCAAATTCTGTAAAAACAAAAAACAAGCAGACACAAAGCTTAATTTACCATTGTAATACATACTGCAGCAAATACAGATCACAATTTATAAAATTCTTACGATAGTAAGGGCTCCAATAAAATAAAGGATCTGTAAAATCTTACTAAACAATTATCTTCAAAACAAAGATTATACTAATGTGCAAACAGTTTCAGCTAAACAGAAAATGAAAGTTTTGTAACTATTTTTTTTAACTATAAAAAGGTACAAAAGGTTTCCACTTTAAATGACCCTCCACCAAAAAACAAACCAATAACAAAACAGAACAAATCACCAGTAAATTCGCCCACTTCATCGTTGGATTTGTTTCTAGGAAAGCTACCCAGATTTTTGAAAAACCTGAATAAGAAAAAAATGTGCCTAGCTATCCAGTGTCCTACTACTCTAATGCAGGGGCCCCATTTTTTTTTAATCATGTGAGCTGAATAAAGTTCTAGGAGAAGATTGGGAGCCAAGATTTGTTCTGTGCCAAGAGCCCCCCACCAATCCATCTGACGAAAGGCGGTGTTGAATAAGTAACGACTATCATGTAAAAAATACAGTTGTATCGAGCAAACAGTTCCAATCATTGTGCAGTGTAGACTTGTTGAGCAATTACTTGATCAGTGAGAATACATTTGTCTGTCGTTGATTGAATCGTTTAGGCTGAAGGCACACGTTGCGTATTATGTGCGAATCTGCCAATTATTATTACAAATAACAGCTTGTCATTTGAACGTCAACAACTTGCTATATCGTCGATCGGAAAGCCGAGCAAGCAGAGTATGGACTTAAAAGAAAGTTTATGAGTCTGTATACCGCTCGATTGGCTTCCTGAGGAAAGCAGATCGTAAACGAAGCGGCACAGCACTCACATGAGCGCTTCTGACGCTTTGAGCGATCGGTGGACCTCTCAGTGCTCAGACTCCCACTGATCAAAACTTCTGACATGTCACTATGACATGTCAAAAGTTTTATAAAAGTTTACTTACACTTTAAGAGTTACCAAGCCCCACAATGAGAGTGCCCCTCAAAGGTAAACCTGCTCAAAACGGCCAACTTTCTAAAAATGGACAACCGTGTGTTAACTAAAGAAAGACAAATTTTCATACACATTACAGTTCTGTTTGATGATGGAAATATCATATAAATCTTAAGCAAAAAAAAATGTACTCATCTAATTTCGCATTAATATACACATTAACTGCAAAGTAATATTTGAGAAGATGTTTATAAGGAGGCAGAAATCATTTCACTTTTGTAAAAGCAAAGATGAATACCTTTTAAGGTGAGGTATTGGAAGCAGAATGAAGCGAGCAGTACAAAGTCTGTACAATATCTTACCTGGGTACAAAGCTGAACAAGAAGTCGAGCAGCACTGGGTGTACTGGATGCCAGGCAGCCTACAGCTGTGCTCAGGTATGCTAGGCAGGAGATGGGCTTGCTGGTTTTGCTATGTAAACCACGTGAGCGGTCAGCAGAGTTAGAAAGTGTGTTCGAAGGACTGGTGGAGAGGCCAGCTCTACCTGCTGCAGCCAAGCACATGAGACGGACCAGAGTGCGGATATCTGTTAGACCCAGAGACTCCAAACCAGCAGCAAGACTACAGCTGGATCCACTGCAGGAAAAGCACAGCGACATATTACTTGGTAATAAAAAGCAAAAACACTAAACAAAATGTAAAAAAAACAAATAAACACGTACACACACGAACATACACATATTTATTACACACACATACAAAGTGAACAAATATAAATGATAAAGAATACAGACCTAACAGAAAGTAGTGAAAGTGCACGCATCACCATGGTACGTGCCAGCAGGACTTGGGCAGCAGCTATTACCCTGCGCAGGGCCATCACACGGTCATGAGGATTTACCAGCGCTGCTGCCTGTTCCCCTAGAGTAATTCTCCCTGATGAGCTCTTCTCTAGAGCACCTTGGCAGCCTGAGGAGGAATCACAAAGTAGTAATATAGGACTACACAATATACTGTGCCTTGTGAAACTTTTGTACCATTTGGCTTACACTTTGAAGGTGCAAAATATTTTTTTCCTGTGACACAAGCAATCATCAAGACAAAAAACACTGCGGCCTTTAAGTATTCACCCCCTGAAAGGCAATACATTGTGGAGCCACCTTTTGCTGCAATTAGATACAAGTCTCTCGGGTTATGTCTCTAGCTTAGCATATGTAGACACTGGGATATTTGTCTATTCTTCCAGACAAAACTGCTGCAACTCCTTCATGTCAGATGGGTCGCGCTGATCTACAGCAGCCTACAAATCATGCCACAGATTCTCTAGTGGATCGAGGTCTGGGCTTTGACTTGGCCATTCCAAGGCATTTAATTATTTCCCCTTAAACCATCCAGTTTAGTTTTAGCTGTATGTTTAGGATCATTGTCCTGCAGGAAGGTGAACCTCTGTCCCAGGCTCAAATATCTGGCAGACAATCGGGTTTTCCCCATGAATCGCCCTGTATTTACTGCCATCCATCATTCCTGACCAGTTTTCAATTCCTCGACAATAAAAAACATCCCACAGTGAAGTATGGTGGTGGCAGTATCATGTTGTGGGGAACGGTGTTCTTGGGGTGATGGGAAGTTTTGGGTTTGCGCGACACATGGCGTTTAATTCTAGGTTGTAAAGCAACACAACCACAATGAGGAAGGTGGGGGGTGAATACCTTCGCAAGGCACTGCATATGTGTACTAAGAAAATATTGGCACACAATGTAGTATACTTCACAATAGACAGCTCCACAAAATAGCTTGAACCCACAACCCTCTTTGAACTCGTTTCAATACAAATAATTGCCCATCACCACAATTTGTACCCACAGCCCAATGTACCTATTTGCATTAGTGTTTCCTCCATGCTGTTGGTGGCAGTTACCATGGCTACAGAAGCCCCCAAAGGATCACTGTCTGGAAACTGCACTGCCTCTGGTACAATCCTGCGATCATTAAGGCCAAGAGGTCCAGCTAGAAGTTCAAATTCTTCTTCTCCGGTCAGCTTATCATCTTCGTCAACATCCAACATGTCCCAGTCCTCTGTAATATACCAAATAATAGTAACATTCAATTATACCCACTAAAATCAATGCTATGGATTAAACACTCAAGAAAGCAGATATAGGTTACCTTCATAAACACTGTCTTGTTTGCCAATCAAGTCAGGAGCATGTCCTTTGTACCTAGAGAACGGAAGGATTTTTAGCTATTTATATTGCCGTACGTATGCAAAATGAGCAGCCTTTTTGTTATTTGTTTATCCTTAGCTCCCTATTTTATACGCTGAAAATTGGGTCTTGCGGTTGCGAAATGTGATACAAGTTTAAAGCTACTTCATGAATGCTTCATTGCCTAATGGCACTACCCAAAATGAAGCACAATTACCCCTGCCCACAAAAGCACGATGATCACAGCAGTTTACATTCCAGATGGAAGTGTGGCAAATGTATTGCCATAAAGTCTTACTTCTCCGATGCAGTTGCTTTACGTTTGCTCTTCAGACTCAGATACTTTTCACGGCAGTTGCCACATAACAGATAGTATGGATTCCCGCTGCCACATTCCCCTCCAAACCAGCCATCCACATAAGAGCCATTACTACGGTATCCCTGCCGGTTGGCACTGTGCCCACAGCCTGGATGATACCTCTTCATGTGCTGATTGAAGCTAAGCACACTTGCCTCACACAGCTCACAGATTACCACCTCTTCCCTTTCATCTGTTTCACAGACATGCTGTAAAAGAAACAACTTTTTCACGTACGAACACGAGGGACAATGGTGGCTTCAAAGACAAGCAAGGCAGAAGCGGAGTAAAACATGCATGTTACTCCAAAGCAATATTAAGGAATAATTTGCAAGTATAATTAATAAGCATAAGCAAGAACATCAATGAATTAGCATGCAGAGGGTGGCAGACTAAATGGACAGCTCTACTAAAATCTTTACGTTGATACAAAATTAGATAGAGAAGTATGGGTTTAAAAAACATTTTACAATGAATTTCTGCCTTATAATCAAAAATGTCTATTTGATGTGATCTAGTGTTGTAAGATACAGCCAATTCAATCACTTCCACCATTTATATCTGAACGTTCTTTTAAAAGCAGCATCTGCTACAAAGTTGTCCACTATTTGTTTAGTTCTAATACCCGGATAATGGGGTAACTTGCTCCTACATACAGCAGAAAATACCGTAAAATCATATTACTAAAACCAGTGGAAGAGGTTTAATACAGATTTACCCAGTTACTAAAGGCCCACCCTTATAATAAATCATCCATTATAAATAACATTTTTTCAGTTCGTATTCACTATCAGAGGGGATCTTTATAGCTAAATTTGGAGTTGCTGTAGCTGGAAGCTGCATGCATCAATGCTCTTGATCTCATGCTGGGGTAAAAAGCAAGGGGTGAGGGATTAGAGCAGAGATGAGAGCAGCTCCAGCTGCTGTCACACACCCATGTTGGCCAGTCCAGTACCTCTGGGATCCACATTCCCAGAATATCATTATCGCTGGCTAGGTCTTGTCCAAACATAGCCTCCATGGCCTCATCATCAAGGTCAAGTTCTAGTTCTTCATCCAGGTTGAGGTCATACAGAGCCCCAGGTTCCTGCTGCAAGGACACACCATCTCTTCGACCCTGGTTTCGGTGAGCCTGAACTGTACGGTATAAACCAGCTGCCAATAAGATGCAGGAAAAGATCAGATCACTAAACCAAACTAAAACCACAATTTATCTTACATTCTATTTAATGGAATTTTAAACCTATAATTGAAAGCTGCACATGTCGGTCTCACAGCGATATATAATAAAGTAATAAGTATGGGGCAGACAGTGTGGATGTCTTATCAGTAATGATTAAGAATGCTAGTCAGCCTCTTCCCAGGTTAAAAACGTCTGCTCACAGACCACAGATTGCATTCAGTGGTGCAGAAAATGATGCCCTTTAGGCCTTATACACACGAGCGTTTTTCCTGCGTTGCAGTTGTGTGTGGCATCCGTGTACGGTGTCTGCGTTTTTTTACGTAAATTCTGCAATATTTACAATATGTGTGTACATAGCCATAACATGTTTTTTTTATGGAGAAACCGCAGAGAAAGTGTCTCCCAGAAGCTCAGGGTAGGAACACAAAAGTCGGATTGGCTGTGGAATATTCCGCAGCAAACCTGACCCAGAATCCGGAGGGAAATCTGCCATAAAAAAATCTGCAACAGAATCCGCATGATTTGGTGTGGATTTTAGGAGATTGTCCGCTGCGGAAAACAGCCGAGCTTTAATAAGAAAACAAAAATAAAACAAACAGTACACTCACCTTTCTTGGTGTTCCCATGGCAACGCGTCCATAGTCCCCAGGCTGGTCCATATACACCCGGCCTCCTCATGACATTTCCTAACATGTGACCTCTGCAGCCTGTGATTGGCTGCAGTGGTCAAGTGTCGACACAGAATGTAATCACTGGATGCCTGGTGTACAGAGACCAATTCCGGGACGTGTTGCTACAGGAGCGCCAGGGGAGGCGAGTATACTGTTTTATTTATTATAATCTTTTAAAATAGTGGGGGATTTTTCTGGATTTGCGGATTTTACGGTGGATCCGCAGGTAATTTGCGGCAAAATCCGCAACACAAGGATTTGCCTGCAAAATTTTATCGTCACATTGAAGTCAATGGGTAAAATCCGCAGCAATTAATTGCTCTTTCCGCAGCCTTAGAGGGCAGGCGAGAAATAACTGGAGTTACATATTAGGATGCCTGTATTAGGGCTTATACTATACCACCTTAATTAAAGGGAGCCCGTCATCAGCCTTTTGTCCATCAAACTGCCGGCATGGCGCTGTAATACTTTTAAACACTATTCTAACCATGCCCTGGTTAAAATCTTCAAGTGGCCCTTTTTGCAGAATAATAAGTTTGATTATGGCACGTGCTGTATGCGAATAGTATACCTGGAATAATCAGGAATGTGCAGCAGCGATGCAGAGTCAGTGCTATAAGCACGCCTATTTCCCCCGTGATAGACATCCCCCTTGCATGTTGACATCAGGGCTAGCGGATCCAAAACCCTGCACATTCATGGGGATGTCAATAACTGAGGAATAGGCATGCTTACAGCCCCAACTCTAACGCTGATGCACCACCCTGATGACTACAGGTATTCCACTTGCATACAGCACACGTAATAAGTTATTAAACTTATTATTCTGCATAAAAGGGACCACCTGACTATTTTAAATAGTGTATGGCTGGCATAGTGTCTAAAAGACCTACAGCGCCATGCCGGCAGTTTGATGGCCAAAAAGCGGATGACACGTTCCTTTTCAGCACATAACTAAGAGATCAGTCACACGAGTGGAATCTCGTCCATGTGCTGTGCGTTCAAACAACGCACCGCACACTGTCCCATTGATTTCAATGGGGCTATTCACACATGTGTGACTTTTCACGCAGGTAGTGTCCGATGCGTGAAACTCACTGTATGTCCTATATTGGTGCGTTTTCATGCATTGAAGTCAATGGGTGCGTGAAAACCGCGGACAGCACAAGGATGCACATCCGTGTGCGGTCCGTGTTTTACACAACTATTACATATAAAAAAACAAAGCAATTGCGAGTGCGTGAAAAGCACATGCCACTCGCAAAGCATACTGGTGCATAACGCAACGCACACGGACAGATTCAACGTGTGTTTTTTATGCGCGGAAATCTGTCACGCTTGTGTGAAGGAGAGAATAATAATTTGGAATTGGATGTAATTGGAGAGAGCACGTAGATTTAACAAAATAACAGAAACATTACATATTATACTACAAAAGCACTTTTTAAAAATTATTTAACAGTTTTACGAAAATAAAGATTAATCATTGCATATTAAATACATACAACTTTCTACCAAACCACAATTTATCAACATTTTTAAGTCTCCTTTTACTGTGAGTGAATGGGATCATCAATTGTTTATATACAGACCTGAAACCAGCCGATGCGCAATGGGAGCTGTTCGCAGTGGCTCATGGTTTCCATTTTTACAGGAGCCATGACAGATATGATGGACTCGTTATAATCCATTTTGCAACCTATTTTGAAGGATCCCATTGATTTATAAGGAGTCCACAAGGTTTTATATAGTTCTTCAGTTTATTTTGGCTGACAAAAATCTATGGAAACCTAATGAAAGTCTGAACAGAGCCCAATCTATAAGCAACAGAACAAATCCCTCCCCTGTCCTGAGGAATTGCAAGAACGTATCAGTGTAGGTATAACCTATCAGTTTCAATTCCTGGCTGTTTAGTACATCCCATTAAGGCAAATCCATGTAATTATACTTGTAGGTATCACACAGCAAATACAAATGAATTGTAATATAATGTAGACATCGGGCACAAACATTTCAATCTCATCTTCTGAAAAGGTGTTGGAAAATTACCATGATAACTAAAGAGCCAATGAAGCCTGATAAAGGGTAGACAATTGGCTTGCAATAAGCTAGAGAATTTAGCAGTATAGTAGAACAAGTATAAACAGTTAGGTCCAGAATTATTTGGACAGTCACACAAGTTTTGGCATTTTAGCCGTTTACCAAAACACATTGAATATACAGTTATATAATCAATATGGGCTTAGAGTGCAGACTCTCAGCTTTAATTTGAGGGTATTCACATCCTAATTTTAGGAAGGATTTAGGAATTATAGCTCTATAATATGTAGCTGCCTCTTTTTCGAGGGACCAAAAGGTAATTGGACTATTATCTCAAAAGCTATTTAATATGCTGCATGGGCTATTCCCTCGTTAATCCATCAATTAAGCAGGTAAAAGGTCTGGAGTTGATTCCAGGTGTGGCATTTGGAAGCTGTTGCCGTGAACCCAAAACATGATGTCAAAGGAGCTCTCAATGCAAGTGAAACAGACCATCGATAAGCTGAAAAAAAATAAAAATGAAGAAATCCATCAGAGAGATAGCACAAATAGGAGGAAGAGGAGGAAGGAAGAGGAGGAAGAGGAAGGAAGAGGAGGAGGAAGAAGATGGAAGAAGGAGGAGGAGGAAGAGGAAGGAATAGAAAGGAAGAGGAAGGAGGAAGAAGAAGGAAGAGGAAGGAGGAAGAAGAGGAGGCAGAGGAGGAGGAAGAAGAAGAGGAGGAAGAATGAAGAATAGGAAGGAGGAAGAATAGGAAGGAGGAAGAAGAAGAAAGAGGAAGAAGAAGAAGAAGAAAGAGGAGGAGGAGGAGGAGGAGGAGGAGGAAGAAGAGGAATAATAAGAAGAAAGAGGAATAAGAAGAAGAAAGAGGAATAAGAAGAAGAGGAATAATAAGAGGAAAGAGGAATAATAAGAGGAAAGAGGAAGAAGAAGAAGAGGAATAATAAGAGGAAAGAGGAAGAAGAAGAAAGAGGAAGAAGAAGAAAGAGGAAGAAGAAGAAAGAGGAAGAAGAAAACGGAAGAGGAGGAGGAGGAAGAAGAGGAATAATAAGAAGAAAGAGGAGGAAGAAGAGGAATAATAAGAAGAAAGAGGAGGAAGAAGAGGAATAATAAGAAGAAAGAGGAGG
The DNA here is from genome assembly GCF_050947455.1 of Rhinoderma darwinii. Taxonomy (NCBI): domain Eukaryota; kingdom Metazoa; phylum Chordata; class Amphibia; order Anura; family Rhinodermatidae; genus Rhinoderma; species Rhinoderma darwinii. The sequence goes on along the minus strand of NC_134689.1, from coordinate 248,911,926 downwards.
AAGAAGAGGAATAATAAGAAGAAAGAGGAGGAAGAAGAGGAATAATAAGAAGAAAGAGGAAGAAGAAAGAGGAAGAAGAAGAAAGAGGAAGAAGAAGAAGAAAGAGGAAGAAGAAGAAGAAAGAGGAAGAAGAAGAAAGAGGAAGAAGACGGAAGAAGGAAGAGGAGAAGAAGAAGAAAGTGGGAGAAAGAGGGAGGAAGAGAGAGGAAGAGGGAAGAAAGAGGAAGAGGGAGGAAGAAAGAGGGTGGAAGAGGGAGGAAGAAAGAGGGTGGAAGAGGGAGGAAGAGCGCACTGTTGATCTCGAGAATTAAGAAAAGGAGGTGGATAATTGCAGAATCCTTTCTATGGTGACGAAAAACCCCTTCACAACATCTACCCAAGTGAAGAATGCTCTCCTGGAAGTAGGTGTATCAGTAAAGAGAAGACTTCATGAGAGCAAATACAGAGAGGGGATTCAACACAAGGTGCAAACCATTAATCTACCTCGAAAATAGATTAGACTTTGCCAAACAACATGTAAAGAAGTCGCCCAGTTCTGGAACAGCACTCTATGGACAGATGAAACTAAGATCAACCTGCACCAGAATGATGGGAGGAAGAAAGTATGGAGAGGGCTTGGAACGGCTCATCCAAAGCACACCACATCCTCTGTAAAACATGGTGGAGGCAGTGTGATGGCATGGGCATGCATGGCTGCCAAAGGCACTGGGTCACTAGTGTTTATTGATGATGTGATTGAAGACAGAAGCAGCCGGATGAATTCTGAAGTGTTCAGGGATATACTTTCTGCTCAGATTCAACCAAATGCAGCAAGGTTGATTGGACGTCGCTTCACAGTACAGATGGATAATGACCCAAAACATACTGCGAAAGCAAGCAAGGAGTTTTTTTTAAGGCAAAGAAGTGGAATATTCTGCAATGGCCGAGTCAATCACCAGATCTCAACCCGATCGAGCACGCATTTCACTTGCTTAAGACAAAACATAAGTCAGAAAGACCCACAAACAAGCAACAACTGAAGATGCTGCAGTAAAGGCCGGGCAAAGCATCACAAAGGAGGAAACCCAGCGTCTGGTGATGTCCATGGGTTCCAGACGTCAGGCAGTCATTGCCTGCAAAGGATTCTCTACAAAGTATTAAAAAAATGTTTTATTGTTAATTTGTCCAATTACTTTTGAGCCCCTGAAATGAGGAGGCTGTGTAGAAAAATGGTTGCAATTCCTAAATGTTTTACAGGATATAAACCCCTTGAATTAAACCTGAAAGTCTGCACTTCAATTGCATCTCAGTTGTTTCATTTCAAATCCAATGTGGTGGCATGCAGAGCCCAAATCATGAAGATTGTGTCACTGTCCAAATAATTCTGGACCTAACTGTATGTGAGAACTAAAATATAATTTCCTATCAACATATAACATTTGTTTCCGTAGAAATTCTATTCTTTATGGGAAAAAAGAACATTAATGCTTGTGTATTACAAAATATGACTAGTGTCCTTCTAAATAGATTGACTTCAGATTAATTGGAAAACATACCAGCCCTTGCCAGCAGTGTTCTTGCTGCCAGATCAAACTTTTGCCTCCTGGTTACAGTGGACCTGCCTCTGTTCTGCTGTCCACTACTTGCTCCAGCATTTTCTGATTGTTCCATGCTGTCTGGGCTATAGTCACAATATAAGGTACAAATAGAGATATCCTTAAGATACATAGCAAAGTATGAATACAGAACATTGAAATCTCAGCATTGACTCAGCATTCACCCCAGCACTCTCCTAAATGTACAAAACTAACCTTTCACAAAAGCATTCTTCCAATTCTGGGGCATCTGAGGAGGAAATGTCTCCAGTGAAAACATCACTGGATTTACCCCCTGCACCGGAAACAGAACCATCCTGGCACTGTTCACTGGTTCTGCCAGAGTATCTTTCCTCATAGTCTGGATGTTCTATCATCCACATTGCCAACACCGTGATATTATTGGGGTCAGCCTCTCGAGCACCTAAACGAAAAACAAGGTATACACATTAGAAGCACGAGGGTATATAGTGGCATTTTAGAACGGCAATAAATCTAAAAAAAAATTATCAGGCATTTGTGGTCAGCATTTTATAACAGGTTTGAAATACTGCCTACGGTGAAATCTGAAAAAGGCGCCCTTCTACCCCCGCTAGGATGAAACATCCTCAATTACATGTGACACGGTTCTATTCGGTTTATAAGGTTTAAAGGGATTATTCACTATTCAATATTTTTTTTTAAAAAGGTCTTAAACTTCTCCTCTTCAGCAGCATCATCATGTGCTGCTGGATCTTGTCTAGCCCGTGTACTTACTAGGCCTCAGTAACACATTCATACTTACACAAAGTCACGTGGCCGCATCATCCGATCCATACTGTGGGACAGTGGTAAGTGGCGGAGAGGAACGGACTAGATGAGAATTTTAATGATATATATTTTTTTTATTAGCGAAGTGTGTTTTGTTCAAATCTTGGATGTTCCTCTATAATAAGTGTAACAATGATTGCCGACTACAAAGTCCAGATAATACTGCACAAAAACGTCATTTAATGATTCCTATCAGATGAATTGTGAATTCATCAAAAATCCTATGGATCTTACTATTGTAGGGATTAGAAAAACAATGACAGTGTATATATTTACTAGAGGGTAGAATAGTACAGAATACTGATGCAACCGAGGCTAATTAATGCAAAATGACAGTATCTTTTTTGCGGATTTGACACAAAAGACTGCAGCAAATATAGTTTACACCAGTCTCGCTTTCTGTGACCATTCCAAAAAATAGAAACGGTCCTCATTAACACGGCCTTAGGAGCGCGTGTGTGTGCGTGTGTGTGTGTGTGTGTGTGTGTGTGTGTGCGTGCATAATATATATATATATATATATATATATATATATATATATATATATATATATCTATCAAGCAGAAGATTTGAGGTTTTCATCCACTACTTTGGGGTGCTGCCTCAATTCTTCTGCTTGCTGTGTCTAGGGTTGATGCTCTTTAGATCCTTCCTGGACATCATCACAGTTCTGACATGCACATAGCTCTGTCTTTCTTGCTTGCAGGAACAGACTGTGTCTCTTGTATTCGCAACAGGTAGTTGGGCAGGCGTGGGGATTCTAACCTGAACTACTAGAGGAGATGTTTCACTGCTGCTTGTTGCTGTGGATCTTCTTGCTCAACACAGTAATAAGTAGAAGCTTCCTGAACTTCACCAGCGCTGTTATAGGACAATGCAGGCGCAGTTCAGGATACTGATCCTCACTACAGTGTTCAATAAGAGGAGCTACATCATAGAGCTGTATTAGCTGAAGATGGTTTTCAGTGCACAGATGACCAACATAGGTAAAAAAAACAAAAAACACCCCCTGTAGAAATGAATGTGCGCCGCCTGAGGCAAGTTGCTCCTGCCAGCACACCACGCATCCAGCATTCTCTTGAATGAGTAGGCAGATCATACATTTGTGTCCTAATGTCAACAAGATCATAGGGCCCCTACAGCTAGATCAATAGTAAAAGTCAGACACTTAGTCACTCAAACAAAAACGAACTTAAAATGGATAAATATCACAAATATAAGACAAGTAACACTGGAACACCACAAAAGAAAAACAAAATGATTACCAGTAGCTTCCATGGCCTTTTTGATTTGCGTTATAGAGAAGCCCATTTCTAGTAAAGGAACGACCACAGCAGGAGGCGGGGGAGAGGTCGAGAGGCGGCTACTGGGGTCTGACTGAGCTGTGTAGACAAAAACATTTTTTTGCCAAAAATTACCACAAATAGAGCATCCATGTAAAATTAATTCCTGTACCTTCCTTTAATATTATTGCATAGGTTTTGTTTGCGTATGTGAAAAGTGAAATACTCTGGCTTAGAGTCATGGTTACTGTAGAGAACTCTGTATAAGGCCTCACTTGTTTTTTCCTTCAGGGTGCTAGCCGTTTTTTTGATGGCTAGCACACGCACCAATTCATTTCAGTGGGGCCATGCACACTTCAGTTTTTTTGACGGTCCCGTTCCAACAAAAGTAGAGCATGTCCTACTTTGGTCCGAGATTCCGTGACCGTGGGGCCCATACAAATCAATGGGTCCGTCCAAAAAACTGAAGGCACACGGAAGGCATCCGAGTGCCGTCCGTGTGTGACAGAGTCGTTGCCTCGCAACGGCCGGGCAGAAGTACACAGAGAGAGATATTGCACTGTACTAAATCTGCAGCCCCTTCTCTCTATCCAGCACTGATCGGCAGACTCTTCTCTCTATCAGTGCTGGATAGAGAGAAGAAGCAGCCCTTTCGGACACAGTTTCCACAGTGGAACGCAGCGATCGAAAGAAAAGGACGTTTATACGTACCCCAGCCGTTGTCTTGGTGACGCGTCCCTCTTTTGACATCCAGTTTGACCTCCCTGGATGACACGATCACATGGGATGAAACGTTATCCCAGGAGGCCAGACTGGAGGAAGAAGCAGGGAGTTCTCAGTAAGTATAAACTGTGATTTTTGCAGCGGAAGTCGCTGAACTTGACTATTTGTTGCTGGTTTTTGAAGGAAACATTAGAAATCTATATTGTGAGCGCCGTGCATGGTACTCACTGTCCAGCGGTAGTCACTGTCCAGGGTGCTGAAAGAGTTACTGCCGATCAATGTAGCCCCTTCTCCCTATCCACCACTGATCAGCAGCTTCTTCTCTTTATCCAGCGCTGATCAGTCGTCTCTTCTCTCTATCCAGCACGGATCGTAACTCTTTCAGCACCCTGGACAGTGAGTACCATGCGCTGCGCTCACAATATAGATTTCTAATGTTTCAGTACCCTGTCGCTGTCCATGCGGTGTACAGCTACTCACAATGAAACACTGTGCCCGCACTGATATCGGGTGCATTGTGTGAATGAGAATTTGTTTCCTATTGGAAACGGAAACACGAACGTGTACATGGAGTACACACGGGAACCACACTGATACAATCACAGACACACAGATCAGTGAAAATCGGCCGTGAAAACGGTGATCGAAGTGTGCAGTAGGACTTAGCGAGAGGGAGCACTGGACTATGGCACGTGACTGTTGGAGACTGTTATTTTGTATTTTCACAATGATTGAAAGAAAACAAAATCCAAGTCTATATCCTCTTACAACAGTTCTTAAAAGACTCAGTCATGCAAAGTCTGGCTTTATGATGACCAGAGTTTCTTTTGTCAGTTTCTGTTGTTCAAGTTGCCATGATGGTGTGCTTACCGCCTAAAGTAAAATGGGTCAAATTTCTAAAAATGTGCAAGCATGATTTTAGGCGCCTACAGGTCATCATGTCCAGTCCAACAATAAAATAAATGCTTAAATTAGGAAGTGGAGTTGCAATGTGTATTCCGCCCTCTGGATTGCGTATGTTGTTTAATACGAGACAGAGAATTATTTGCATGACGTGGTTAATTTTTACACTCACCTGTACGGTTGGTGTGCCTTGAGGGCTGAGAGTCAGGGGAGGTCAGGCTCTGTCTCCTTCCCACTCCGTCTGTGGGTGATGTGGGCAGTGATGTGATTGGAGGGGTCTGTGCACGACGGTTGGGCAGCACTGTTGTTGTAGGGTAGCTTGAAAACATTTGCCTAAAAGAACAAATGTAAGATGCTAAAGGTGGATGAAATATAGGGAGATTCCCACAGTAGGTCAGTGGTTAGCACGGTAGCCTTGCAAGACTGGGGTCCTGGATTCAGACCAAGGGCATCTGCATGAAGTTTGCCTTGGTTTCCTCCGCCACTCCAGAAACACACTCTTAGGGTCACTGGCTTCCTATGAAACTGGTTGTTGTGTGTGTCTGAGAATTTAGATTGTGGCACCCCATTGATGTGAGTGATGATAATTTGTGTACAGTGCTGTGGAATATGGTGGCTGTATATAAGCAACAAAAATAAAGAAATGTTGTTTATGCTTTTTTTCTTTTATTTAACATATAGTGTTCTATAGATGAATACGTAATGAGCATTACAAGGCACTGCCCCTTACCAGCACCCATCTACGTGGTTTATTAGAAAAGGGGACCTGCAGGAATATCCAATATCCACATTTTTTTTCAGCTTATTATACAAGGTATATAAGGGAAGGTATACGACATGGGCACAATGATCTCTACTCAGCCAGGACAGCAGGGCTACTTGATTGCCTTATATATTGTTTAGAGCGTAAAGGCTATCACATTTACATTGGCAAATATTCTGCCTGCACTCGTTTGCTCCTTTTAAATGGAGGAATGATCGGAATGTGGAAAGACGAACGATCGTTTAAAATATTTTGATTCAAATAAAAGATCCGTTGAGTTGACAAACAAGCGTTTTAAAAAAAAAAAAAAAAGAACAAATATACACAACTAGTTCCACTCACTATGACAGAAAAAAGCATTTGACACAATACCTCAGCAAGCTAAGAGGCATGACTCCGGGAGACTCAGATGCTGGCACGGTTTCAGTGTCAGTGACTGGAGTGGTAGCGGTGGTAGTGTCCTCAAGCGAGCTGCTCATAAAAGAGGTGGTGCTGGATGCTGAGGGGCTGGTTGTGACTGGTGTTTGAGCTTGATGAACTTGGTCATTATCCTCTGCGTGTTGGTCTATATCTGGAGGGCAGACATTATACACAAAAGAACAGTCACCCAACTGGGACAAAAATACCAAGCATAACGAGCAGAAGGTATTATTAGTAAAACTTTAAAAGAGGTCGTCGCCATTAAGTGGCCTTATATAGTATGATCAAAATGTGTACTACCTCATGTCCATGTTACAAACATTATGCTTAACAGCAAAGGCTCACTTTAAAATGCTGGATGTACTGTACAGACCATGTTTTTTTTTCTTTTTGTAGATGATTAAATTCATAACTTCGATGTGACCGATCATTAGCAGGATCCTGTGTGTCAGAGACACGCAGAACCTGCTCTCAGCCGAGCCATCACTTCAGCTTAAAGAGGCTCTGTCACCAGATTATAAGTGCCCTGTCTCCTACATAATCTGATCGGCGCTGGAATGTAGATAACAGCAGTGGTTTTTATTTTGAAAAACGATCATTTTTTACTAAGTTATAAACAATTTTAGATTTATGCTAATTCGTTTCTTAATAGACAACTGGGCGTGTTTTTACTTTTTACCAACTGGGCGTTGTACAGAGGCGTGTATGAGGCTGACCAATGAATGACCAATCAGTGTCATACACTTCTCATTGTTCCAGCCCAGCTTCTTTCACTGCACAGTGCGATTCAAAATAAAAACCACTGCTGTTATCTACATTACAGCGCCGATCACATTATGTAGGAGACAGGGCACTTATAATCTGGGACAGAGCCTCTTTAACTGACAGAATCGGCTGAGTTCGAGCGATACAGCTTCTATGTTTACAGGATACATAGAAGCTGTATTTTAAATAAATATATATTCAATAAAAGTGAATTTGAAAGTTGCTTAAAAACACAAAATAAATGAATTTAATAAATAAAATTACTTACGAAAGGTTAGAAAAATGTTCTAATCATAAATTTGTTTGTAAAAGCTTTTTGAAAGTTATTTTAGAACTAGGACATGTGTGAGAAAAAGATCATGGGAAAATCAAAAGAACCATACAGGTCATATTTCTCCAACCATCAAAGAGTGATAGAAATTAACAATAAATTGCAACTAGTCATTAAATGGGGCGTTTCCCGTTAAAGATTGAATTCGGTTTAAATTGTAAGAGTTTTAGACTTTTTTTGTTTTTCTACTCGACATGTTATTAAGCTGTATAAACACTATGATTCTGGGTTGAAGGTAAAATCTAGCACTCATAACAATGCTCTGCATACCGCTCGCAAACGACTCTTTGTGAAGTTAAACAATCTCATAGAACATCATCTCTTTATGAATTTTAATGGCATACCTTGTCTAATCCTGCTGCCAAATTGCTCTTCCAGAAGTCCATGAACCACCAGCTTGTAAATCATGGCCTGTGCTCTCTCCAAATCGGCAAGTCCTAATGCTCTCTTGATCGGTGATCTCATAACCGCCCTCTTCACCATGTGACGCATAAGAAATTGCAGGGCCGCTCTCATTTCAACATCCTCATGTACCACAGGAGAGCTTGCACAATCTGAATTGTGCCCGTTTTCTGCCATCACCTTTGGAATAAGCAGCAGCTCAGCATATTTACTGCAGCTTAGCAGTGCTCCCAAGGATTTCATGGCTCCTAAATTGATGTAGGACAATTGAACAGCCCTAATTTCAGATTGGGCAACATCGTGGCTTCGTGAGATGTGATCGTGACTTTTACGTTTCCCATCAACAGAATGATGTTGTAGATCATTGGCTGGGGTTTCACTCAGAAGCGTAATAGATTCGTTTTCAGATTTAGAAGCTATATTGCTTATGATTTTCTCCTCTGTTGTACGATCTGTAGATTCACAGTCACCCTTCGGCTCAGGGTCTCCTTTCTCTTCTGATTCATGACGGTGTTTCTTTTCATGGCGTTTAGCACCAGATTTGCCAGGATCTTCATGGATGCCTGTCAGGTATGTAAGGTCAAGTAGTGTAGAGGCAGTCAGCCCACGGAAACGCGCCACATCGAAGGGAGGGGGGTCACAGGGCTCCAGATTGTAGAGAGGAGTGTCACTAGGCGACCAAAAAGTTGGGAAGCTTTGGTTGAGAAAAAAATCAGAACGACACAGGAAAAGGCAAGTGAGGGACAGACAAGAGGAGAATACAGGAAATGTTGATAATAGTCAAGTAACTGACAGCGAACATTCATGTATAAATCTAGGGACGGATTTATAAAACTAGTGTAGAGAGAGAATGTGTTTGCGGATAGCAACAATTCAGATTACAGGACTCAGAAAAGGAATAGGACTGCTACATTTTGACAGGTTGTTATGGACAAAACTTTCACTTTTGTTAGAAGTAATTCTTATAAACGAGCGTTTTTGGGACTTAGAAATAGGAACAGAAAAAGAAAAAGCCGCAGCAGCAGAGGGCAGACTAAAGAGCAGGACACATCATAAGACACTAAGAAGAATAAAGGAAAGACAATGAAGAGGTAGATACAGAACAACAGTCATTGAATGCACATGGGGTTGGAACACGGTTTCTTGAATAATACTTAGACTATATCATAGAAGGATTACACTGCCCATATATGTCATTTATATTACCATCTACAGCCTATTAAGTTTACAAGGACAGAGCAGCAACCCCATCATTTCACTTATTGTTTGGAAAAAATGACAAACAAGGAGTTAAGGGAACTGGCATTGTGATCACAGGGAAGTGATATTGAAGTAATCCAAAAATAAACAAGCGCAGATTTCTTTCTATTAATTCTATAAGCACTATATGAAAGAAAAAAAAAGCACATATAACAGCAATGTGACTGAAGACGGAAAAAGAGACGTACAAGTGCTTGTTACAATGAACACACTTGCCTAGGAATTAAAGAGGTTGTCGACAAAAAGAAAAAATAACTCGGCGATCATATCGCCCTGGATTTAGCTCCCGAAACCCCCAAGTGGATAGCGGATATCCCAGGGTGAAGTTGCAGCTGAAAATACACTATATGGCCAAAAGTAAGTGGACACCTGCCCATCACACCTATTTGAGCTTATTGGACATTCCATTCCAAAAACCATGGGTGTTAATATGGACTTGAGTCCCCTATTGTGGCTATAACAGCCTCTTCTCTTCTGGGAAGTCTTTAAGATTTTGGAGTGTGTCTGCGGGACTGAAAGAGCATTTGTGAGGTTAGGCACTGATGTTGGAGCAGATCTGGTTCGCAATTGGCGTTCCAATTTATCCCAAAGGTGTTCAATGGGCTTGAGGTCCGGGCACTGTGCAGGCCACTCGAGTTCCTCCACACCAAACTCTTCAAACAAGGTCTTTATGGATCTCGCTTTGCACATAGGGGCACGGTCATGCTGGAAGCCCCCTTACCCAAACTGTTGCCACAAAGTAGGAATTATATGATTTTCTTTTTATGCTGCAGCATTAAGTTTTCCCTTCAATGGAAATAATGGTCCTAGCCCAAACCCTGAAATACAGCCGAAGACCATTATCCCTCCACCACCAAATTTTTAAGTCGGCACTACGCATTCGGGTGGGAAGTGTTCTCCTGGCATCCGCCAAACCCTTGAGTCGTCCATTATACTGCCAGATAGTGAAACATAATTCATCACTCCAGAGAACATGTTTTCACTGATCCAGAGTCCATGCTTTCCATCACTCTACTTGACACTTTGAATTGCGCTTGGTGATTTTATGCATGTGTGCAGCTGCTCGACCAAGAAAAGCCATTTCATGCAGCTACAGTTGCCGTTTTTGTGCTGCTGTCACTTCAAAAAGCCGTTTGGAACTATGTAGTGAGTGATGTAACGGAGGATAGGCGATTGTTAAAACACCACAGCACTAAAACGTGGTTTAGTGCATTGTAGCTGAGCTGTTACGCCTAGACACTTCAAATTCACAATAATTGCATTTACAGTTGATCGAAGCAGATCAGTAATTTCTTAAACTGATGCCAAAAAGTGTCATCCTTTGACAGTGTCACGTTCAAAATATCAGCGCTCTTCAGTATGCTACTACTGAAGTAGCTGATACTACTAACAATGTTCGTCTATGGAGATTGTATGGCTGTGTGATTGATTTGATGCACCTATTTGCAATGGGTGTGGCTGAAACACGTGAACTCCATAATTTTGGCCATATAGTGTAAACCTATGTAGTCTTGGTTAGCGGCTCTCCACTGTGGTTAATAGAGATGGGTCCCCTCTAGGATGGCCATATGGAAAGGGGTTGTCTTATTGAGATAATATGTTTTAAGGACAGATCATTCATATACAAGGATGGATTTCAACCTGTTTGAACCTTCTCCCCATGAGATCAGCGGCACCATCAGTGCCTGGCAGTTTTTTTTCACAGGGACCATTTGTCCGAGCCGAACATGCATGTTTATGGGAGTTCAGGGGGTGGTAGTTGAACAATCATTTGGCTTACACCTATTGGATTTATAGGGTCACCTAATCTGGTGGACAGTGACATATCTCATGTGCAGTATAATTTCAGAGTAGACCTTAAGCACTGAATTACTAGTTGAACTAGCCAATGATACTGTATTTAAACAGCATTACTAATGTGGTGCCTTGGCGCAATAACAAAGTAATAGGCAATCTTTTTTTAAAGGGGGTGTCTATTTTTTAAGCATTACACAGACAGCCTAATTATTTCAATAGGAACTGTGCAATGGTTCATTTTCTCTGGGGTGGCGCTGATCGCTGGGAATCCCAGCAGTGGAGCACTTATTGTCGAGGACCCTTCTAACAAAACGGGATTTAAAGCATGACTACACCTCTTTTTCTTACTGAAGTATATAAAACCTTTAAAGATTAAGAAATATACAGAAGCAGTACTTTCAAGCAGAAGATAATATTCATACCTGATAGTGATCTCTGCCTCGTCCCACTGAACTTTGGCAGAAGTGCTGCCCTCCTTCACTACACCCAACAGAGTGGCATTACGACCTGTCTGTTTATGAACACATCGGCCACCCACCCTAAGTCCTGTGTCTACTCCTCCAATGACAGCCAGAACAGGCCACACTTCCACGCAAAGCGTCTTCAACTGGGTTTCACCCAGCTCTGCCAATCCATGTCTCCCATGCTTCCCTTTCTCTTCCTCATCACGGGTTTCATGCTCTTCCCTACTTTGCACTGACCGACTTTTCTTTAATTTGGCGCCTGCTTCTCTTAAGCAACCTTTGATTTTCTGCAAACGCTCTACCAATTTTTTGTTAATGCAGTGGGTCCAACGTTCAGTGCGATGTAGTATTCGTAGAAGCTGTACACTTGACTCAGCCAGAACAGTGGCTACAGGACTACAGATAGGATCCCCTGGTAATAAATCTCTAGGAGTGCCTCTCATTTGCATATCACAGATTTTTACCTAAAACACAAATTCCTTTGATGAACATAAAACATCTATCAACCTGTTATATTTTAAATTGTGTTTTTAACGTGTAAAAACAAACGCAACTAGACAAAAAAAAAAAAGTACCTTCTCTCCAGGATTACTACTGTAAAACATCACACAAGGGTACAGCTCTGCTGCATCAATATCTTCAAATGCCAGTTTGGGCTCCTGTGAGTGAGAAAAACAAAAATTGCATAATATTTCTAAACATTCACAGTCATCAATGAAAATGCAGCATTGACAAAGAGATGGATAGAATGCATTTTATACATTTTTTTTTACTAAATGTTATTACCACTGGTTAATTATATGATGATTTAACATAATTTCATCCTAGACGTGGTTATTCATACCATATTTATAACGGCCTAAGTTTCAAAATGTAATTTTATTATTTTGTATTGTAAACATACAATTTCTGTCGTGTAACTAATACGAAGTACAGTTTTTCTTTTATGTGGCCAAATTGGTACTTGTCATGCATTGAAAATGATTACCTTACTTTATTCTAACATGGAGTCAAAGCATGTGATATAACCTTACTATTTTGTAGAAATGTACCGTTCAACGCACCCGGAGAACCAGGACAAGTGCTGGGGCCCTGCTCGGCCGCCGGGTTCGGAAGCTGCGTGGCACTACGAGGGAGGAGGGGGGTTGTGTGGCGCTACGAGGGAGGAGGGGGCTGTGTGGCGCTACGAGGGAGGAGGGGGCTGTGTGGCGCTACCCGGGAGGGGGGGCTGTGTGGCGCTACCCGGGAGGGGGGGCTGTGTGGCGCTACCCGGGAGGGGGGGGGGGCTGTGTGGCGCTACCCGGGAGGGGGGGGGCTGTGTGCCGCTACCCGGGAGGGGGAGGGCTGTGTGCCGCTACCCGGGAGGAGGGGGCTGTGTGCCGCTACCCGGGAGGAGGGGGCTGTGTGCCGCTACCCGGGAGGAGGGGGCTGTGTGGCGCTACCCGGGAGGAGGGGGCTGTGTGGCGCTACCCGGGAGGAGGGGGCTGTGTGGCGCTACCCGGGAGGAGGGGGCTGTGTGGCGCTACCCGGGAGGAGGGGGCTGTGTGGCGCTACCCGGGAGGAGGGGGCTGTGTGGCGCTACCCGGGAGGAGGGGGCTGTGTGGCGCTACCCGGGAGGAGGGGGCTGTGTGGCGCTACCCGGGAGGAGGGGGCTGTGTGGCGCTACCCGGGAGGAGGGGGCTGTGTGGCGCTACCCGGGAGGAGGGGGCTGTGTGGCTCTACCCGGGAGGAGGGGGCTGTGTGGCGCTACCCGGGAGGAGGGGGCTGTGTGGCGCTACCCGGGAGGAGGGGGCTGTGTGGCGCTACCCGGGAGGAGGGGGCTGTGTGGCGCTACCCGGGAGGAGGGGGCTGTGTGGCGCTACCCGGGAGGAGGGGGCTGTGTGGCGCTACCCGGGAGGAGGGGGCTGTGTGGCGCTACCCGGGAGGAGGAGGCTGTGTGGCGCTACCCGGGAGGAGGGGGCTGTGTGGCGCTACCCGGGAGGAGGGGGCTGTGTGGCGCTACCCGGGAGGAGGGGGCTGTGTGGCGCTACCCGGGAGGAGGGGGCTGTGTGGCGCTACCCGGGAGGAGGGGGCTGTGTGGCGCTACCCGGGAGGAGGGGGCTGTGTGGCGCTACCCGGGAGGAGGGGGCTGTGTGGCGCTACCCGGGAGGAGGGGGCTGTGTGGCGCTACCCGGGAGGAGGGGGCTGTGTGGCGCTACCCGGGAGGAGGGGGCTGTGTGGCGCTACCCGGGAGAAGGGGGCTGTGTGGCGCTACCCGGGAGAAGGGGGCTGTGTGGCGCTACCCGGGAGAAGGGGGCTGTGTGGCGCTACCCGGGAGAAGGGGGCTGTGTGGCGCTACCCGGGAGAAGGGGGCTGTGTGGCTCTACCCGGGAGGGGGGGGGGCTGTGTGGCTCTACCCGGGAGGGGGGGGGGCTGTGTGGCACTACCCGGGTGGGGGGGCTGCGTGGCACTACCTGGGAGGGCACTAAATTTATGGGTCTACAAACTGGGAGCCTAACTTCTATATGGGGGCATAAACAGGGCCTAACGTCTACATGGGTGCACAAAGTGACGTTTTCTGCCAAATGGGCCTACTAAGTCTGTATCCCCCAAGGCCCCACATAAACGGGAGCCGGCCCTGGCTCAACCCTTACATCATGTTAAAACTTAAATTAAAAAAAATTAAAAAAAAAGCATTTCGTAATATTAATACTAACACACACAGCTTCACCTCACCTCTCCATTTTTACCAAATGACACGGTACGTGCCTCCATGTCAAGGACACAGGTGATAAAATCTCCCTGAGTAAAGCTGGGCAATGTCAGAGTCTGTTCTCCATTGTGATACAGGTTGCCGCTATATGCTCGATACAGCCACATGTCTGAGGTGGTTCGGTGATTGAAGTCATGCACAGGCCACCGGGAAACACCAACACATGTACCCTCATTGCCCCGATTTTCTTTCACCATATAAAACTAAAGAAAAAGAACCCCAAGAAATATTTCAAAATTATATTATACTACACAATTTTAAAGCCACTATCATTCATCGAAATATAGTTAAACATTTTATGCAGCATTTCACTGTATGAATCAAATCAATGTTGGGAGAAATATGCCAACCACACAGAAACCCACCAAAAAGGTCAGAACAATGTAACATTACAAATGCAATCAAACTGCTTGCAACTGTACAATATATCACAGGTAAAATTCAGAAATGCAGATATCTGTATACACTAATCCATCATGATCTCCCAGGATGAAAATACAAGGAACCCCAAAAGCAGACCCATTTCCAGGACAGTCATTGAAAGTTCCCTATCCATTTACTCTATTTGTTCCACCCCTCCCCATTCCCAGCCCAAATTTCTTCCCTCTATTTTCATCCATCCCCTCTAAGCTGTCCTGAGTCTTTCTACTGCTCTTTATATAATTGCACTGTATATGTTCTTGGAGGATTTTTACACTTATGGATATTTTTTTCTTTATATCTGTCCAATAATCCAGAATGTTTAATAATCATACCTTCCACTGGTAGCAACCTGAAGTTACCCCAGTTGATGCCAGGCCATACCCTTTGCCACCACTTCCATGAGTCAAAATTTGTCCATTTTCCACAAGGCAACACTGGGCTTTCTCAGGATCAAATGAAACCTCCTGAATAGGAAGGTCTTCCTCCTCCTCTTCCAATTCCCCTTGCTTCTGTAAAGTGATTAATTATAATTACTGATTATTTTTAAATTTTCTACTATATGAAGCTTTTCTATTCACTATCTTCCAAAGCCAATATGAACTACCTGTAGTCTTGATTCTTGCTCTCTCTCCTTCAATTGATGAGAATGTTTAGCCTGAGCGATGGGCGTTTCCCACATACAGTCTGAAAGAAGCGAGAAAAGTCGCTCTACCACCTGTAAAAACGGAAGAGATATATAAGAGATCATAAGATATAAACAAACCCATTTCCTATGTTTGCTATTCGGGTAAGGATCTGTTCACGCTGTGTTTACAGTGTCAGTCGAAGGTATGTGTCAGGAAATGACACTACATCATCTATAGTCTTTCGTTATAAAAATTTGACTTTGTACTCACCAGAACATCACTTTCTCGTTTAGGTAATCGGGGGACAACACCATGGGCATAGGCTCTTGCCAATAGGAGGCTGACACTATGTAGGAAAAGTCTTGGCTCTGCCCAAAGCGGCCAACCCATTACCAAAGACACTAGCTCAATACGTTTGTACAGAAGAAAAAGGGGAAAACAAAAAACAATCATGTCCACGGTCCTGAGATAGGAAAAACAGCCAAAACATGAGGTCCCTAGCCTGGAAAAAGCAAAAGTAGGTGGGATCTGTGTCCCCCAATGAATTCACCAAAAAAGGGATTTTGTCTCATTAATATCAATATAAAGGACACAGAACCATGGGTTGTCCCAAAGGGTGGGAAAGAAAAAAATAAAGAAAAAACAAATCATACAACCTGCCTAATGCAATCAGCATGTGGCACCTTGCTACACAGACTGTCATCAGAGGAGGCCAAAGATTGAAACTGATAAAAATATGCGAAGGTGTGCACGAAGCCCAGGTAGCAGCCTTGCAGATCTGAGCGACGGATCTTGATGCGGTACCACCCAGGAGGCACCAGCAGCCCTTGTGGAATGGGCAGTAACCAGAAAGTGAGGAACTTTATCCTTGGACCGATAAACTACTGAAATCACAGACCAACTCCAACAAGCAATGGTGGCCTCGGATGCTGCGAATTACTCATGACGCACTTTAGAAAGAACAAAGAGAGAATCGGAGCGCTGAAAGATAAATGGGGACTGCTCTTACCACGTCAGAACAGTGCAGAGCCCACTCCCTCGGATGTACTGGGGAGGGACAAAAGAAAGGAAGTACAGTCTCTGCGTTGATGTAGAAGGCAGAGACCACTTTTCGGAGAAAGAACGGGACAGGGCGGAACACTACCTAATCCTTATGGACAGAGCAGCTAGTTCCGATATCCATATGATGGATATAACAGCTACCAAGAAAGCAACTTTCCAGGAAAGGTAACGCAGCCAAATTTCCCTCAACAGTTCAAAAGGAGCTACCTGTAGAGCCCCAAGACCAAATTAAGATTCCAAGATCCAGTGAGATGTTTGAAGGGAGGAACAGCATGAGCCACTCTTTGAAAAAACTACTTTACATAAGTGCAAAAAGCCAATGTACGCTGAAAAAGGATAGACAGAGCAGAGACCTGACCTTTAAGGGAAGAGAAGCCAAGTCCCTGTTCAAGACTTGAATGCAGGAAAGACAGGATTCTAGGTGTAGCACACACCATGCAATGGAAACAGTGCTATTTCACATACAGTGGTAAATGGTGGCTGACTGTGGTTTCCTGGCGTTCAGCATTGTCTTTATTACTGGTTCAGAGAGACCACAAGCTCTCAAAACTTCGGCTTCAACAAACACGCTGTTAAACGCATCTTAGATAAAGTGGGGTGAAATAGTGTGCCTTGGTAAAGGTGGTTGGGTCAAAGTGGAAGAAACTTTGATGCATTCACGAGCAGATTGACCAGGTCGGTGTAACATGCCTGGTTCTGGTCAGTCCGGTGCCACCAGAGTTGGGGAGAATGCCCTACCTCTTGATTCTCTTGAGCACTCTGGGGAAGAGCGGAAGAAAAAAAAAAAAAAAGGAGGTAAAAGGAGAGCAGGAGTTGCCAAGGAGTGACCAGGGCGTCGACTGTACTGGATCTGGAATCCTGCACACTGACCATGTAGACTGAAACCTTGTGTTTGAGACGCAAAGAGATTTACGTTTGGGGTGCCCCCACTTATGGCAAGGAAGGCTGAAGGAGAAACCACTGTGTAGAAACCACTCTCTCGGATTCTGCGTTTCCGACTTAGAAAGTCTGCGGCCCAATTCTCCACTACGGATACATGTATTGCAGACAGCGCTGGCACATGACACTCTACCCAGAGGAGGATCCGAGAGGACTCCGACAGAGCCGCCTTGGTGGTTCAGATAGGCGACCACCGTGGAGCGGTCAGTTTGTACCCAGAAGTGTCGAATGGGGGAGGGCCAGGAAAATTACCCTAAATTCCAGAAGGTTGATCTGTAAGGTCGTCGTCTCCTCTAGTGACCAAGTGCCCTGGGACGGTGTGGAGGCCAAAAACTGCACCCCACCTAGAAAGAATGGCATCTGTCGAGGGGGCGAGCCACTTCAGGGGAAGAAAGGACTTTCCCAGTGGGACGGCCAGTGAGGTTTTTTACCAGCACGTCACCTGATTAATCTAAGAGGGCAGAAGAATCAACTTTTGTCCAAGGAATCCTGGGACTTGTCCCAGCGCAAGAGGATACCCCCCAAGAGGGAATGAGTGAAATTGTACATATGGAACCGCCTCAATACGTAGACATCCTCCTGTCTAGAACCTGCATATAAAAGTGGAGGGAAGAGGGAATGTTCCAGCAAAGGAGGGCCATCTCGGCTCGTATGGTGTTAAAGATCATCTTCAGAAACTCCATGCGCTGAGTTGGGACGAAGGAGGAATTCTCCTCTTGAATCTCTTAAACGTTTCCAGGGTGATGTTGAGACTGGAAAGGTTGTCCTCCCTGCAGGAAGACTTTGCCAACAAGGACATCCAGGTAAGGGATGACAGCGACTCTCCATGAGCGTGCCCAGGACCTTGGTGAAGACCCTTCGAGCCGAGGCAAGCCCGAAGGGAAGGGAAACTAATTTGAATTGCTGAGAACCGACTGCAAAACGAAGGAAACACTGGTGTGCCTATGCAATAGGGACATGCTTTGAATATCAATTGTGAAAAGGTACTTTCCCTCGATGGACAAGGAACGAAAGGTAGTCTCGGTCCATTAACGGAGGGTTTTCATGCAAAACATCCAAACTCGAGCAAAGTGGTTTAATTTCTTCAGAACCGGAATGGGCCTGACTGATCAGTTTTTTTTTTTGGCGACTGTGAAAAGATTTGAACCCCTGAAATCATTCTGACTGAAGAACTGGGAAGATAACTTCCTGTAGTAGTAGACGGCGAAAAGGCTGTGAAAAAGAAGACGTCCGAGGCACAGCCGACAGAATAGAAAACAACCTAGGGAAGGGTTGGGAATTCTATCCTGTACTCTGTCGGCACCACCACTCGAACCCAGGATTCGTCGACATGAGCAAGCCATGTCTTCTAAAAGAAAAAAGCTGACCCCTCAATCAGATAGCCGACACGAATGGGTAGACACCTTCGGACTGAAGATGTCTTGATAGAAGACGGCTTATTGGCCCTGGGGCACTGTTGCGAAGTTGTTTTGGGCTTGAAATATGGGTGTCTGGAGTAGCTGGGTCGGCTCGTCCTGCTGTCTGGTCTCTGAGAAGAGAATGACCTCCGGGAAGAAGAGTTATGAAAGGACCGAAACAACTGGGAATGGAGAGAAGGCTGTGTAATCTCAAGGCAATTCGGAGGCAGAAGGTAAAAAATCTCATCCAGTCGTTTACCGAAAAGTCTGCTTCCAAACAGACGGAAGGCCAACAAGAGCTTTTTTGGAAGCCTGATCGGCCACCAAAAATTTCAGCCAAACACAGCATCGGATAGCTATTAAATTAGCCGATGCACAGGCATCATAACGGGCTGACTCAAAGAGGCCTCCAACAAGAATTTTGAAGTGTGAATAACCCGAGAAGCAAAATCAGATATATTCTTCTCCGGCGGTCATTCCAGAATACTGCAGTGCAGTTGTTTCGTCCAAATTGAACAGGCCTTGCTAACCCAGAAAAAGGCAATGGCTGGACCCAAACAGAACTTACTGCCACAAACCCAGACTTGGCCCGGCAATCCAACTTTTTTCAAGAGGACCCCAAAGTGATGCGGCATCCGACATTGGGATGGTGGTGCTCTATGACAGCCGCAAGATAGTTTCAAAATGGTCTGTTCCTCCCTCTGTGGAACGAAGTCCTCCTGGAAAGTTTAACAGTGTATTCATACGTTTTGGGACTGGCAGTAAGTTTCCATTCTTTGAATTTATTCTCCTCAAACTGTTTCATCCTTTATATTAAAGGTGTTCCTGACAGAATGTATCAATGCCTGCTATAAACTTGGGAGTCATGTTCTGATTCTGAATCGGAGGATTCACTAGAGGAAAAATACTAATCCTGTCTGGAAGCAGCTCCTCTATTATTGACGCTAAGAGGGGACCCTTGGAAAGTATCTGAAGAGAAGCAGGACTTGTCCCTGGCACTTATGAGCCTCTCATTTGGCCCACCATGACAGGAAAACTTCTTGTTATCCAAGGGAGAGGATGCAGGGACGTTAATATCAGCAGCTATTTGGGAAGGCAAAGACTCCATAGACTCAACCATGGTTTGGGAGAGTCTGGAAATATCACCTAAGACCTGAGCAAAGGACTTTGCCAATTCAGAGGGTGCCACATCCTGAAGGGGGGTAGCATACTGGGGGATCATGGATTGCTGACATTGTGGGCAGAATGAGGTAGGCTGGCCGCATGTAAACGTTTTATTGTATCCGCCACAGGCATAGTATGTAGCCAAGCCCAACTGTGTCGGCTGCCTGATGGAATCCTCCCGAGACAAAGATATGTCACAATAGAGAAGGTAACAGACAACAAATCTGTATAAGAGGGAAGAGTGTCCCCTGGGGAAAGCTGCACCTAAAAAGTGACCCCCAGGGGCTACTTCTGAAAATGCGGCCAGCCGTGCTCGTTCCATCACTGCATAAAAGGCAGCATGTGGCCCCAGAAATAAGACGACCGTGCCCCTACACGGCATGATGGTGGCAGGCATTCCTCAGATAAATGGTCCCCCCTTCAATAAAATGTTTGCCCCTTGTCTTAGGTAGGGTCTTCTTGGGAATTGGGGGAGGGATGTTTTTTGAGAAGAAAAAGCACACAGAGGCCTTGAAAAAAATTAAGGCGTCATACCATCCGGCATCTTTGGCTGTACGCATGGTCACCTCTTTAGTAACCTCGCATATAGTAGGGTTATTGGCACTCCGCCTGCAGATGTAGAACATGAGTAATGTCACTGGTGGTGAGTGAAATTCAGTGCAGAGTGCTGCCTGGTTTCCCGACACTCGCAAGGAATTGACTAGGCTGGAGACCAGGCTGATAACCCACCTGCAGCTAAGGAGAAAAAAAGAAAATAAATAAATAAAACTAAAATAAACTAAATAGCAGCAGACCTGAGAATCAAGTCCTGTCTGCCTCCTACGCAAAACAGGCTAAAACTGATTTACCTAGTGTCAGCCTCCTAGCGGAAAGGGCCTATACATGTTATACCCATGGTGCGCCTAATAATATTAACAAAAAAATTTCATACTGTGCAGTACAAGTTTTCTTTTTTTCTTGCAAGATGCCTATGTATAGCGGACTACGTTTAAATGTGTTTAAAAGCCCAGACACCTTTATTACATTGCATATCTTTATGGCTAAAAAGTATTAAAAAATAATAGATCTGTCTTTAGCTGTATTGTGAGTACCTAAAAGCGACAAGACGTTCTAAACACAATAACAAAGCAATTTATTATGCAACTGCATACAATGTTAAAGAATCATGCTTGAAATAAATATAACACTTATGTGCAAATTGCCTTAATACGAACTGCCTTTAATCCAATGAAGCATTCCTTTTCTAGACATGTTTAACATTATTTACATACCATGACGCACAGCATAGATTCTCAGCTTTCGACTGGGGCCTCAATTGCTAGAACACGATGATGCCTTACCAGTAGTCGAAGTCTATGTAAAAATTTAAACTGTATCTCAATTTATAATTGCTAAGCCATGGAAAGGCCTGTGCAGAATATGATCACTGCCTCCCCAGCTGCGTCTCACCAAGAACAGGGGTGTCTGAAAGTTTGAGCAGGACTGGCATCGATCATTGCATGGACTGAGCCAACCATAATCCTGCTCATCCAAATCTCAACTATACCTGGGCCATCTGGTCATCATCCACGTTAGATTCACATGCAGGCAGAACAGCCTCTAGGACATGCAGGGCCAGTAGCCTTGTTCTTAGATTCCCTACAAGCGGGACACCTGCAGAACAAGATTCAAGTTAAAGATTACTACTTTACAATCAAATACTACATATACATATACATATATATATATATATATATATATATATATATATATGAACCTCACTATTGTAAGTAGATTTAGCAGTAATGCATATTTATTTATATTTAGTGGCTTAGGTGGCATTACAGTTCGCAGTGTGCTGTCGCCATTTTCTTGTGTGCTATATATATTTTATTATTTTTTTATTATGAGACTTACAGTAAATGCTGTAAACACCACAATCTAATACAAGGAATATAAAAAATACCTGAGCTGCACTTCTGAGAAGCAATATTCAGTAAAACTTCTGTCCATTTGGGAGATGCCATCTTAGACTGAATAGCCTTGGAAGACACTACTCTGCGTAAGAAGACTAAAAAGTCACCAAGATGAAGCTCTGCAGTGCGTTGCTTTCTGAGTGTAGCTGGAAAAAAAGGACGGAGTTATATTCTCCATTTTCTGCTGCCAAATATCCAAAACGTAAAATGTATTTAGAAGTATTGCATGTACAACATGCACGAATGCAGCTTTATTTCCTGTAGCTTATATAGCACTAACATTCTGCAGCACTACAGTATATAGAGATTTGTAATAACTCACATTAGTCCCTGTCCCTCCAATGAGGCTCAAAATCTACTCTCCCTATTGCAAAGCCAGTAGGGACAATTTCTGTAGTAAGATAATAAACCGTGGGAGGACATTGATGCAAACACAGGTAAAAACATATAAGCTACATGCAGATGTTAAACGCAGCATATAAGCTACAAGCAGATGTTAAACGCAGTGCTGCAAAGCAACAGTGCTAACCACTGAGCCAAACATCAGTCCGGCTATTAAACCCAGCTTTCAAATTTTGGAGACACGCAGATATTGTGACCGGTCAATTCTTCTACTTGCTTTTCTGCTTATGCACAATTACAAATTATGTGTACTAGATTACTGGATATGAGTCGTTGATCCATTGTGATTGTCATATTTGGAGTCAGGAAGGCATTTCCCCCCGAAAGTTAGCTTCTGCCTCAAGAGACTTTGGCAGGATAATAGGCTGCGCTAGACGGACACGTCATTTTTCAACCTTACTATGTTACTGTATTTACACCCTCATTCATGTACAGTAGCATCTTTTTTAAAATGATGTCATTGTATGGAAGCTATGTTTATTATCTACAGCAATGTTAACAATGCTAGTCAAGAAACCAGCTGAAACTTGACGGATTTCTTAAAGCGCATTAGAAATCAAACTCTAAATTAGGTCTCGAGATGATATAAAGCGTGCAGCATAATGCTAGCCATACATCAGTGATTTCAGACAGCTGTTTTCTGGATGATTTGCCCTTCACGGTTGGCATGCGAAGGTTGCCATTCTGGACGTCTATGCCATAACGTAAAACGACAAATTGCTGATCGATATCTGCCTAGATCTGTAGCCTGGTCTGGGCTTCTATTGATGGGATGCAGATCTGTTGTTCAGCATGAACCACTTTACAAGACCACAATAGACAACGATCGAACCAAAATTAAACATGGCAGATCAACTTTTCCATAGATATCCACCTTCAGTCAACGTCTGTCACACAAGCTTATGTAACAAAAAAGCGCAAACGGTCGGCTCAATATTGTCTGAATCGTCCTTTTCGGCCTACCAAAATCTCTAACGTATGGTTAGCTTAAGAGAGGTTGCAAGACGTTCTTCACAATGGGAATGCATCGGTCATGAATTGCTTGCTAGGGATCCGATCACTGGCACCCCCACAGATCACGAGCCCCCTGTTTGAACTGCGCAGCTGTCATGCATGCATGCTGCTGTTCCATTCATTCTCTATGGGAAAACCAGAGATAGCCGAGTGCTGTACTCGGCCGTCTATGGCAGTGCGCCGCTCCAGTCAATGGGAATTTGTGACCCCCATTAGAGATCGGTGAGAGTGCCAGCAATTGGAGCCCCAGCGATCAAACACTTATCACCTATTCTACAATAAAATTTGGTTAGTGTGTGGAAACAAAGCCTGCGCCCAGATGACTACTAAGCAGCACTGCTGGACTTCAGATGATGGCATAGCTTGCGTTTTAGTGTGTGCATGCCCTCAACCAATCCTATTCACATTTAAAGGAATTGATTCAGCAGGATGGCCTGAGAGAATGTGCAGGTTGCCACCTGCAGATACCAAAGCCAGAAAATGCAGGAACAGTGAGATAAGAACCAGGCATGTGAGGCCGTTTTTCTGGGGTTCGGATAGTGGCCTTGTCCGCATAAAATAATAACGAGAACTTATAGGACACAGGGGTATAATAAATGGAGAAAGGCAGCATTTTTAATTGACATTATTAATTGACGCACACAAGTTTGAATGGGGAATCAAATGAAAAATGTCTGAGATGGGGATAAAGCTTTAGGTGTATTTGTTACCTCGAAAGTCCTTTCTTTCACTCTCTCCTAGAAGCTCGGATTTCTTCTCTTCATCATTTTCAAAAGTAGGCACAACTCCAGCCTGAGAAAGCAGGTTCTTCAGCTGGCTACAGAGCAGATCCAAAAGAGACTGCACCACTTTAGGGCTTAGCTTATCAGCATATGTCCTATGAAGAAAGAGCCATCTATGTGTAAGCTGGAATTCAGTACAGATGCACAATTTGCTCTTATTAGATTAACATTATGTGCAGACTTAAATCCTAATTGCCAATGAAAAAGAGATATGGGTCGGCACTGCTGCAAACAGTAGCACTCTGGGCGTTTTGGCAATTCACTGCCCAGGGAGAATACACACTGACTCGGCGTGCGTCAAGGGAGGTGCTGGCTCAGCAAGGAAAGTTCATCAATGTAACAAGGGATCAAAGAAGAAGTAGAGCTGCACCCAAATCTGACGTTTTCTATATGCTTTATTGCAGGCGACAGCCGTTACGCGTAGACACCCTTTCTCAAGCCTTCTTAAGCGTGTCATCGCGAAATAGCTGTTGCCTGGGAATGTCTCAGTCTCCATGTTTTACGAGCAATAAAGCATATAGAAAACGTCAGATTTGGGCGAGTACTGCTCTACTTCTTTTATCTCTTGTTAATATCATAACTGTAATGCACAATAGATCATAATAGTAAGTAGATATGGAAAGCACCACCTAAATAAGGAAAAAACTGACGTTTTGAGAATTGCGGTCTTCACAAACTATCACTGCTCCATATAGAAGACACATGGCGCCAATGTCTAATAAAATATAATTTCAGACTAAGCAGGAAAAACGCCCCTTGTAGACTACATTGTTTAAGGAAATACATTTCCCACATCTTTATCTTCAATTCAAACTTTGCACTCCTACTATTTTGGTGCTTTATTTAACAGAGATGTACGTTTAGCGGTAGACATGTGAAGTATATGCAAACTTCACACTCGGACATTTTTCGGAAGGACCATTTGTGGATAAGGGGTCGGCTAGGGTCAGCTTTTTAGTCCAACGCTTTTAAAATCCCTGTGTATCGAATTATTGCATGAATGTGCTCAGGACTGTAAACTATTAGGTATAACTATTATATTCTTCAGGTCGTCTGTTTTCAGAAAATATATAGGACTCACTTTTCAAGGTGTGTAATTCCTGTATTTTCTAAGTTGTTACTTTTATAACAATTAAAACCAGACTTGTTTGCTGATGTTGGTGATACATTCATGAAGACATAGGCATAAAAAGGCAAGTAGGAACCCCGCAAATCTTGAACTTTTTTTTTTTAGGTGTCGAGTGTCCCATTCTCTGCTTGGGTCAGAACTTTTATGCATTTTTTGGTTTTAAATTACTTCAGAGGAGCAGAACGGAAAACCGAAAGCGCCGGTTCCATTCCATTTGACTTTAATAGGTTCCGTGGGGATTCCGCTGGGGTTTTGGACGGATCTAC
Organism: Rhinoderma darwinii; assembly: GCF_050947455.1. Lineage (NCBI taxonomy): Eukaryota > Metazoa > Chordata > Amphibia > Anura > Rhinodermatidae > Rhinoderma > Rhinoderma darwinii. The sequence continues at coordinate 248,886,520 of NC_134689.1, read as the reverse complement.
GACTGAGGCCCCTAAAATGTCTGTTTTTTTTTTTTTAAACCAAATATAAATAGATGCAATGCCTAAAAAATATAATAAAGCATATTTTGGTTCTACATACTGAAATGTAAACAGGGAAACTACAATTTTAATGACTAATAAATTCCTTTTAAGCAAGTGGGTTGGTAATACTGTAGTGGATAGGTTTTATTGTAGTTAATAAAAAGTGCTAAATAAAGCATATTAAAACAAATGTAAAAAAAATAATAGCTTAGAAATACTCACCCTGTAGTAATTGCAAGGATTTGGAGCAGCCTAGTACTGGCTACTTTAAGGGCAGTGCTCAACTGAGACACTCCGGACTTGGGGAGAAGCTGGAGAGGTTGTCCAAGCATAGTCTCTGTGCCACAGAGTTGTGACAAAACACTAAGCAGCCCAGTGGAAATTGCAAGGGAAACATCCACTGGTTGATACCGCACACTAAGGGCAAAAACGGTCACCAACAGGAGGCGTTGTTGGGCTTCTGAAATAAGAAAGAACAGCCTATAAATATACGAACATTTTTACACAGACAAAAGTGAAACGATCCACAATTGCGTACTGAATACATTTAAAAGGGGATTGAAACAGAATGGTCAGTTATCACCTATCCTCTTTGTCTAATCACTAGGGGCACAACACCTGGGACCCCACCTTAGGGAAAAACAGCCGAGCATTGAACTCGGCTGTTTTTATCATTCCAATAGACTTTAGAGCGGCAGCACGCATGCTCAACCGCTGCTCCATTCAATGTCCTCCTCACTGCGGTCGTGCAACGAGAAGAAACGTAGGTTCGGGACCCCGTTATGGCGATCAGTGGGGCCCCCCAGCATTTAGACAATTATCACCGATCCTGTGGATAGGTAATAATTGTCCATTCTGTGAAGACAGAATGACTGCTGCCATGTTACTATAATATAGAATCACGCAAATAGTGCAGGTGTTTCTGGTTTCATGTAAATAAAGATTATTCATTGTATATAAAAAGTCTTGCAATTTGCTTTGAGTTTCAATTCCCTACCATTTCAAGATGTCTGATTGCCATCAGTGAATAGGAACAGGATACTGAAAACCCATAGGCCCAGTTCACACTGCGTTTTTTTGCACCAATTTTAACGTGGAAACCACGTTGGAATCCGCTTGCAGGGGAAAAAAAAAAGCGTCATGCCCTATCTTGGAGCGGTTTCCACCTCTGAACCTACATGGAGTTCAGTGGGAAGCATATTGGCAGGTCACTGTCCTCGTACATATTAAAGCTTACAGTCTCAGGCATAAAACTTCTATTTCAGGCTCTAAGCAGGGAAAGAACTAAAAAGGTATTTGCTAGAACAGGGGTCTCAAACACGTGGCCCGCATGTGGCCCCTTAGGCTGTCATCTACGGCCCGCGGTGCACTGAAGCTCCCTCGGAAGAGGAGAGAGCAGGCCGAAGGTTGAGCGCGCCGGTGCTCCTTCATGACGTCGAAGGAGCACAGTCCCTTTCCCGCACTGCTGGATCATTGATGATAGGTGAGCAATAGCCACAAAGACTCCAGTAGATAGTGCAACCCCCCCTGTAGAGAGCGCCCCACACACCCCACCCTGTTGACAGCGCTACACCCCCCATCACTGTAGTTAGCTCCATTGGGGCTCCCTCTAGGAGTGGGCAACGCTCTGGCTGGGGATTCCACTCCTAGAGGGAGCCCCAATGGAGCTATCGTACAGGGGGCGTGTGTGTGGCCCCACCTCTACCAGAGGGCACTGTGTGGCCCCACCTCTACCAGAGGGCACTGTGTGGCCCCACCTCTACCAGAGGGCACTGTGTGGCCCCACCTCTACCAGAGGGCACTGTGTGGCCCCACCTCTACCAGAGGGCACTGTGTGGCCCCACCTCTACCAGAGGGCACTGTGTGGCCCCACCTCTACCAGAGGGCACTGTGTGGCCCCACCTCTACCAGAGGGCACTGTGTGGCCCCACCTCTACCAGAGGGCACTGTGTGGCCCCACCTCTACCAGAGGGCACTGTGTGGCCCCACCTCTACCAGAGGGCACTGTGTGGCCCCACCTCTACCAGAGGGCACTGTGTGGCCCCACCTCTACCAGAGGGCACTGTGTGGCCCCACCTCTACCAGAGGGCACTGTGTGGCCCCACCTCTACCAGAGGGCACTGTGTGGCCCCACCTCTACCAGAGGGCACTGTGTGGCCCCACCTCTACCAGAGGGCACTGTGTGGCCCCACCTCTACCAGAGGGCACTGTGTGGCAACATCTACAGAGGGCACTGTGTGGCAACATCTACAGAGGGCACTGTGTGGCAACATCTACAGAGGGCACTGTGTGGCAACATCTACAGAGGGCACTGTGTGGCAACATCTACAGAGGGCACTGTGTGGCAACATCTACAGAGGGCACTGTGTGGCAACATCTACAGAGGGCACTGTGTGGCAACATCTACAGAGGGCACTGTGTGGCAACATCTACAGAGGGCACTGTGTGGCAACATCTACAGAGGGCACTGTGTGGCAACATCTACAGAGGGCACTGTGTGGCAACATCTACAGAGGGCACTGTGTGGCAACATCTACAGAGGGCACTGTGTGGCAACATCTACAGAGGGCGCTGTGTGGCAACATCTACAGAGGGAGCTGTGTGGCAACATCTACAGAGGGAACTGTGTGGAAACATCTACAGAGGGCGCTGTGTGGAAACATCTACAGAGGGCGCTGTGTGGCAACATCTACAGAGGGCGCTGTGTGGCAACATCTACAGAGGGCACTGTGTGGCAACATCTACAGAGGGCACTGTGTGGCAACATCTACAGAGGGCACTGTGTGGCAACATCTACAGAGGGCACTGTGTGGCAACATCTACAGAGGGCACTGTGTGGCAACATCTACAGAGGGCACTGTGTGGCAACATCTACAGAGGGCACTGTGTGGCAACATCTACAGAGGGCACTGTGTGGCAACATCTACAGAGGGCACTGTGTGGCAACATCTACAGAGGGCGCTGTGTGGCAACATCTACAGAGGGCGCTGTGTGGCAACATCTACAGAGGGCACTGTGTGGCAACATCTACAGAGGGCATTGTGTGGCAACATCTACAGAGGGCACTGTGTGGCAACATCTACAGAGGGCACTGTGTGGCAACATCTACAGAGGGCACTGTGTGGCAACATCTACAGAGGGCACTGTGTGGCAACATCTACAGAGGGCACTGTATGGCAACATCTACAGAGGGCACTGTGTGGCAACATCTACAGAGGGCACTGTGTGGCAACATCTACAGAGGGCACTGTGTGGCAACATCTACAGAGGGCACTGTGTGGCAACATCTACAGAGGGCACTGTGTGGCAACATCTACAGAGGGCACTGTGTGGCAACATCTACAGAGGGCACTGTGTGGCAACATCTACAGAGGGCACTGTGTGGCAACATCTACAGAGGGCACTGTGTGGCAATATCTACAGAGGGCTGGAAAAATGGATTGTTAAAATAAGCATGTGGAGTAAACTCGCAAATTTACGGTAAGTTTAAATCTAGCTATATTATTATAGTTATTTAGTATTGTTATAGTAATGTAGTATTATAATAATGTATTATAGTAATGTAGTATTATTGTTATAGTAATGTAGTATTATAATAATGTAGTATTATAATAATGTATTATAGTAATGTAGTGTTATAGTAGTTCAAATAACTAATTAATGAATAATAATTTTGTATTGTATCAAATTTGAAAATAATGCTGCCCGTCAACGTCAAATTTTTTCTATGCGCGGCCCATTTGCCTGGCCGAGTTTGAGACCCCTGATCTAGATCATACAAAACCCCATCCATGGTCCACAAGATTTACCCATGTACGCCTGATACCTGTTGGCATTCCACTGGTAATAGGGGCACTCATTTCCATATATGATGGGAATGCCCAAAAATTCAAACTGTGGAGAAGGGTGTTCTCTCTATACAAAACCGTCCCCTGACCAAGACCTCTTGCCTTCCAGATGCGTTACTCTCCCTAATCCTGGGCCCCATTATTTTAGGTGGGAAAATAATTTATATATGTTAATGTAGGTTATAGTGATGGCTCGGGCACAGGAGCTGTGTCTGCTCCTTTACTTGCGGTTGCCAGTTGTATTATACAGCCAACATCTCGCCCTAGTTATCTCCAATCCCAAATGTTTAACCCCTGATATACCACGTCAATGCTGACCCCGACAAATAAGTGGTTGGACAGAGGGAGAGGTCTTCAAACAGCCCATAGCCCAACCCCCTCCCCTCAAGCTTTGGGGGCCAGGGACCTAACAATTTTAAAACTTTGAATAAATGGATATAAAGATTTAAGGAGTGGGATTAAAACATGGAAGGCCATCAGGGTGTAGGGTTTTTTAAAGCGGTTTAAGGTCTCTTTTTTTTCTAATAATGTGTAAATAAAGGCATTGGTATGCGTTTCTAAATAGGGCATATTCACAAGGGCACTGACAGAGCTTACCCACGTGATGTTTGTTTGTCTGCAGAGCCCGGTCTAGAGTGGCAGAAAGCTGCTGATAGATTTTGTGCACAGCTTTCTGGATCTCAATCTGTATGCTCCTTTTTGAAGCCCGTATTCCATCCTGAAGAAAAATAAAATATTATATAAAATGTTATACATAAACACATATTCATACCTTATATTTTTCAGTCTTTAATATTTTTTGGTGTAAATACGATCGATTTTGTCTTATGTTATTGAGGTCATAAATGGGAGAAAGCTGCAAGAGAAAATTACTGTGGTTTTCAAAGCACAAAAGTTTGCAGAGATAACACACTAGAATGTATATATAAGAGAAAAAATAAATAAAATAAAATGCCACCTACAGTCATGCCATTAAAGGGGTTTTCCACCTTCTGACAACTGATGACCTATCCACTGGATAGGTCATCAGTATATCATCGTTGCGGGTCAGACACCCGGACTCTGCACTGTTAACCCTAAGCCGCTGCGGTGGCCTTCGGGCACAGGATGTTATGGCACATAATGCTATGTATGGAGCCCGGAAGCAGTTGGCCCCGTACATAGCATAGCGGCCGTGCTGCGGAACTGTAGGTCTGCTCCTATTCACTTGAATAGGAGCTGAGCTGCAGTACTCCAGCTTGGCCGCTATTCCGTGGCCAGAGCCGACTGCTTCCGGCATGCATGTACGATGCACGGCGGCACCGGACCAGCTGATCTGTGTCTGTCAGGGCTCCTTTTGCATGAATTACTGCATCAAAGTGGCGTGGCATGGAGGCGATCAGCCTGTGGCACTGCTGAGGTGTTATGGAAGCCCAGAGTGCTTGGATAGCGGCCTTCAGCTCGTCTGCATTGTTGGGTCTGGTGTCTCTTAGAAAAAAATGCTGGAAATAGATCACTCTGTGTGTAATGAATGGATAGAATTTTTTACTCTTTCAATTACTGAAATAAATTAACTTTTTGATGATATTCTAATTCATTGAGAAGGACTAGTATGATCTGTATATTACTCATTCCCAAATTCTTCCAACTATGACAAGTCAATTGCCGTAAACTGGAGAACTTGGAGAAGACACTGAATTCAGCCACATGGTGTGAGTTGACTTTTGTTCATCTAGACTTTGGTTTAGAGTGGTATGGTCTGCCATGTATTTTACATTTGTAAATACAATTACATTTGACATGAGCCACAAACCCTTATTTGCATGTTTTATTTTTCTTCTTGTACTAGTCTTTAATTTTTATTGCTTACTGACCGGATATAAAAATATCACTAATACAATAACTATCCAAAAATAACTCCACCTCCTCCCTCAAATCCCCTCCCAAAACATGCACCCCAAAGAACACATTTGCTTTAGCAGGAGTTAAATAACCCCTTCCCTCACCAGATTACGTTTTTCATCAATTTTCCCAATTTAGCCTAAATTGTCCTGCCATTCCTTTTTCCCTACACCAAGCTTCCCCAAATGAAATCATTTGTTTAGTCAATCCCACCCAGCCCTGCATATTTGGCACCTGATTTGACATACAATGTTGTGTTATTAGCTTTCTAGCAAGGAATAGGAGTTTCATCACACTTCTATTGTTATTTGGTTATAGAACATATCAAGCTACAGTTGTCGAGAATGCTGGTTTTTGGGTTGGCCAGGATTTTTTTAAAATTTTTTTTATGGTCCTGGACCTCTTGCCAATATGAAATTGAACCCTGGAGCACAACCAAAACATGTGCTATCACCATTTACAGACACACAATTAGTGGTATCTCCAATTCACATTTTTGTAATCATACTGGTAACTAGTATCATCTATTATAAATCAGTGGATTAGAAAGCATTGTATTATATTACTTTAGTGCCATCTTCTATTGTGTTATTGAAATAAAATAAATCCTTACGCCATTGTTCCCACACTGACAATTTTTTTATGTAAACCTTTGAAAGTGATTTTTTTTTTAAATAAAAAAGTCAGTCAGTGTGATTGGTGCAACTTTATAATTAGTTTTTATTAATAATTATTTTTACTTTTTTAGATACAGCTGCTTTGTATTCTCTATACAGAGAAGCTGTATCTTTTGAAGACCTGAATCAGTCAGTCCCGCGGACCTGACAGGTTCAGTATCAGCGGGTCCTGTGTGTCTCTTACACGTAGGACCCGCTTTCACTGAACCAGTCAGTCCCGCGGACCTGACAGAAACAGGATTTAGCGAACTATACAGCTGCTCTATATAGAGAATACAAAGCAGCTGTATCTCAAAAAGTAAAAATGATTCTTAATAAAAACTAAATAATAAAGTTGCACCAATCACACTGATTGACCTTTTTAAGAATAAATAAAATCCCTTTAAAAAAAAGTTTACATAGCCTATAAGGCTACGGACACCTTTGCACTGAATTTTCTTATATTGTTCATATGCTTCCTAGATGCAAAATTAACCCCTTAAGGACACACATTTTTTGGGCCTAGACACAGCAATTTCCTCGTTTTTGTTTTATAGTACCGGTCTTTATAGTTGTGGCGATGCAAATCATATGTACTGTTGTTCAAATATTTTCATATTTTCCATAATTAAGTATTTTGGGGAAAAAGGGTTTTGTTTCTTTTTTTGAATTTAGATTTTTTTTTCTGAACATTTTATTTTTGTTACTTCCCTAGTACACTGAAATACTTAGAATGCTTGTCCGTATAAAACGAACAGCCATCCTATTAGGCCCATGCCATGGAAATTGGTCTCGCAGCAGAACCGATGAGGTGACAGAGGGTGCCCCCTCTCCCTGTCTAAACACTTAGAAGCCGCAGTCGCTATTGATCAAAGCATCTGAGGGAATAAATGGCCATGATCGAAGCTTCTGTGTTCATACCATCCCTGCACTGTACATTTACAGTGCTTGGCGCTAACTACATAGCAACGGCACCGTAAACGTACAGAAGATTTTGTCGAGGGGCTAAGCATCTTTCTAAATAGTCTTCATTGAAAAATCTGACTTTAATAACTCTCCTCTCCAGCTCCCTGATCAAAACCTTCTCTCCTTTACTATCACATATTCTCTGCCACCCAAAAACATTCCTATGTATCAGACATACAGAAATCTACATGAAATTACCACTCAGCAACTCATAGACAGCCCACAGTCCACATTGTCCCCTATCTCTTCCCTCTCCTGTTCCAATTTGGCCACCAAACATTACAATAACACTCTCAAAAATGCTTTGGATGAAGCACCCCCCCTACGCTCCGAACTACCAGGCAAAGCTGTCCACAACCTTGGCACACGCATCAATCCCGCTTTCTTCAGTGGTGCTCGAGATGTGCCGAACGTCTGTGGAGAAAATCGCACTTGTCAGAAGACTTTCTCCATTACAAATTTATGCTGAGAACTTCCAACTCTGCCCTCACCGAGTCAAACAAGTCTATTTCACCTCTCTCATCTCCACACTATCAATAATCCAAAACGCCTCTATGATACTTTTCATTCTCTCCTTAGTCCTAAAGTGCAGACACCAATCACAGATCTCAGTGTTGAAGAGCTGGCCATATACTTTAAAGAGGCTCTGTCACCAGATTTTCAAACCCCTATCTCCTATTGCAGCAGATCGGCGCTGCAATGTAGATAACAGTAAAGTTTTTTTTTTTCAAAAACGAGCATTTTTGGCCAAGTTATGCCCATTTTTATATTTATGCAAATGAGCCTTTCTTAAGTACAACTGGGTGTGTTTAAAGTTAAGTACAACTGGGCGTGTATTGTGTGTGTAACATCTGGGCGTTTTTACTTGTTTTACTAGCTGGGCGTTGTGAATGGAAGTGTATGATGCTGACGAATCAGCATCATCCACTTCTCTTCGTTAACACCCAGCTTCTGGCAGTGCACAGACACACAGCGTGTTCTCGAGAGATCACGCTGTGACGTCACTTCCTGCCCCAGGTCCTGCATCGTGTCGGACGAGCGAGGACACATTGGCAACAGGCGACAGAGGCTACAGTTGATTCTGCAGCAGCATCGGCGTTTGCAGGTAAGTCGATGTAGCCTCTGTCGCCTGGTGCCGATGTGTCCTCGCTCGTCCGACACGATGCAGGACCTGGGGCAGGAAGTGACGTCACAGCGTGATCTCTCGATAACACGCTGTGTGTCTGCACTGCCAGAAGCTGGGTGGTAACGAAGAGAAGTGGATGATGCTGATTCGTCAGCATCATACACTTCCATTCACAACGCCCAGCTAGTAAAACAAGTAAAAACCGCCAGATGTTACACACATAATACACGCCCACTTGGACATAACATTAAACACGCCCAGTTGTACTTATTTGCATAAATCTAAAAATGCTCATAACTTGGCCAAAAATGCTTGTTTTTGAAAAAAAAAAAAACGTTACTGTAATCTACATTGCAGCGCCGATCTGCTGCAATACGAGATAGGGGTTTGAAAATCTGGTGACAGAGCCTCTTTAAAGTTAAAATTGACAACATCCGGCATGATTTTATCTCCCAGTCCCCTAGCAGCATTGATGCCCTTCCCTCCCGCACTCCCCCCTTCTTCACTTTCAGCATTTGACCCAATAACAGAAGCAGTGTCTAGGCTGCTTTCTACTACCTGTCCTAGTGACCCTATCCCCTCACACCTCCTCCAGTCCCTCTCCCCAGCTGTCACTAGTCACCTGACTAAAAAGTATAACCTCTGGTATCTTTCCCTCCTCTTTTAAACATGCCGTTAAAAACCCATTACTGAAAAAAAACAACTCTTGACCCATCCAGCGCTGCCAACTACCGAGCGGTCTCTAATCTCCCCTTCATCTCCAAACTCCTGGAACGCTTGGTCTACTCTCTCCTTATCCGCTATCTCTCTGCAAACTCCATTCTAGACCCCTTACAATCTGGTTTCCGCACTCTACACTCCACAGAAACTGCCCTTACTAAAGTTTCAAACAATCTGTTGGCGGCTAAAACTAACGGCAAATACTCTCTGATTCTCCTGGATCTCTCTGCAGCCTTTGGCACTGTAGACCACAAACTCCTACTTAACATTATTCACTCTATTGGCCTTAAAGACACGGCTCTCTCTTGGTTTTCTTCCTCTCTCTCTGACCGCTGGTTCAGTGTGTTAATTGCTGGTTCTACATCTTTTCTTCTCCTCTTCCTGTTGGGGTCCCTCAGGGATCAGTCCTAGGTCCGCTTCTCTTTTCTCTCTATACAGCCCCTATTGGACAAACCATCAGCTGTCTCTAACATCATGTCCTTTCTGTCTGAAACTGAATCTTTATAAAACGGAGCTCCTTGTGTTCCCACCATCTACTAACCTACCTGAAACTGATGTATCCATCTTAGTTTGTTGCACTACGATAACTCCCAGGCAGCACGCCAGCTCTCTTGGTGTTATTTTTTACTCAGATCTTTCCTTTACTTCACACAATCAATCACTTACACGCTCCTGTCACTTTCACCTCAAAAACAACTCCAGCATCCGCCCTTTTCTTACTGTGGAAACAGCCAAAACTCTCATTGTCCCTCTGATTCACTCTCGTCTTGACTACTGTAACTCATTACTAATCTGTCTTCCATTCACTAAACTCTCCCCTCTCTAATCTATCCTCAATGCAGCAGCCAGGCTCATCTTTCTGACCAACCGCTACACCAATGCCTCTACCCTCTGCCAGTCACTGCACTGTTTGCCCATCCCCTTCAGAATTAAATTCAAACTTATTACTCTCATCCACAAAGCTCTCCACAGTGCTGCACCTCCTTACGTCTCCTCGTCTGCCAACGACCTTAGATTAAAATCCTCCATAATCTGAACCTCCCTCTCCAGTCCAAGATTTTTCTCGTGCTGCACCAGTTCTCTGGAATGCGCTACCCCAGACAATCAGATTAATTCCCAACATTCACAGTTTTAAACGTGCCCTGAAAACACATCTTTTTAGACAGGCCTATAACATTCCCTAATCGGACTCCTTTCCCTGGCCTCCTTTTTACAATAGTCATGAGAACTTCACCCCCTCATTCAGCAGTATCCCCCACACTCCTTGCACCCTAATACACTTCATGTCTGTCATACACAGATACTGGCTGGTGGCCTGCTCATGCAGCTTTAGGTGTACTACGCCGTATGTATAAAAGATGGCTGGACTATTGTACTGAACAAGCACTTTTTTATGTGTCTCCCTTATTTCCTCAAAGATTGTAAGCTCTTGTGAGCAGAGTCCTCACTCCTCATGTTAGAATTGTAAATTTGTTTTGTCAAGATGTAATGTCGGATATGGTCTGTACATTAACCCTCTATAAAAAAAAATTACTACCATTTTTGCTGCTCGTGTCTGTGTTATTCCTTCACCCAGTTGGTTGTCCTGCTATTTCTGACATAGATTTGACAGACACTGCTCTTGGCTGTGTCGGCTTTTTGCTCTCCCCCTTCTTTCTCTCAGTGTTACGATTGTCATTTTTCGACAGACAATCATTTAAAAAAAATTGTTATGGGTGATGGCAGACTTCCACCTGCCAAAAACGTTTTGGCCGTTGTCGGATCAAACTACATGTATATGGAACGATCGACCTATTACGGCCAATCATGAGCAAGTTGACTGATCGGCCGCATTCTGACTAATCATAATGTTATGTGTATTTCCAGCTTTAGCAACATGAGCACACGATCTGCAGCACAAACACCAAGTCTGTGTCTTCTCGCGGGAGGGAACACAGCGCAAGCCGCCCTGACACTGTCCGCAGGTGATTGGACCGTGTCAGAGCGTAGATATCACGCCCCCTTGCCTTTTAGTTAGTTAGAAACGCCCCATTGACTGTTCAGGGGCTTATTTACATATTGGGCGCAAAATAGAATGGCACCGATATGTAAATAACGGAGGGAGTTAGAAAAATAATTTTACGTGAGACAGGGTTTGTGAAGCTGCACATATTTGGGGAGGTGGAAGGTTCTCCTTAATGATTTACCAATGTTCTTATTTGTCTATAGTTTTACGGTGTAGAAAGACCAGATCCACGTAGATATAAAACCCTATCAGTAACCAACTGAATGCTTTAAGCCACGTTTCCCTTCACTGAATTTCCACTCCTTTACCTGGTAATGATGAAGGTGGACACTTTCTCCTTTAGTGCTTGCATGACTAACAGTGCCTAGTCCAAAGCACCCTGCAAGAAACTGCAGCCTCACAGAGGTAAGCAGAGATGAGGACTGAAAGGTAGTGAGTGACTGGCGACCACTTATAGTTTGGACATTTCCCTTCTCCTCCATTCCAGACAGAAGAACGAGGATCTGGTGCAAGGCCTCCAAGCGCAACTAGAAGAAGAAAACATTACTCCTGGAGGACATGACAGTCTTACACAAATATTCATTGAATAAACATACATTTTATTTTGACAGATTTTTTTTTCTTCATTTATACTTCTAAAACGTCCTGTACCTGGTAAAGCCTCCATGATATGTTTAACAAT